>NW_016690288.1:2293023-2303588 GCF_001604755.1 Lepidothrix coronata
GAAAAGAAAAGAAAAGAAAAGAAAAGAAAAGAAAAGAAAAGAAAAGAAAAGAAAAGAAAAGAAAAGAAAAGAAAAGAAAAGAAAAGAGAGAAAAGACAAATCTCCGCCTCTGTACAGAGACAGAAGCTGCAGCACAGGCAGCTACAGCAACAGGTAATGTGAAGAAGTTGAATTTGGTTATTTGGAAAGCTGATCTTGAAAGAAGCAGAAATTTAAGCAATCCTTAACACCTCCTGTTTCTCTACATCTTCCAGTTTCTCATTAAATCAGGGCCTTTCACAACACACAATATTCCCTCTGCTTTCTGCAGGAGCACCAAGATTCTTTCATTCATGAGTTTATTGTGCCCTTTCTTTCCTATTTCACTAAGGAACTGGAGGATGTCAAAGGATATCAGCTATCCCATAACCCTGGAGCAAGCATTAGGTAACACCCTTGACAGTCCTGGGTTTTCATTAGGAAGGTTTCCACATCTGTGTCCCATGGCCTCAGGGGAACAAGTGATGCCTTGAACCAGAAACACAAATCTAAATGCTTGAAGTGTAAAATACTGGGGCAAGAAGCATCTCACAGGCCACTGTGAGAAACATGTTAGTAATCTCTAAAGGCCAGATAAAAGTCTCCAAGAGCTAGTCATATGATGCTTCAAGTGATGATTAGAGCCTTAAAAAACTGAAGATGGAACAGGAAGGTTTTCGCCAAATCACTGAATAATGTAACAACCAAAGAATTTAAAGCTGTCAGTACAGTGGACTTCAGCACAGGAGGGAAAAACTAAAGGAAAAAAAGAAAAATACCATTTTGATAGTTCTTGCACAGATTTTCTCAGGACTGGGAACATGAAATAAAATCTGGCTCTCAGCATCTTCGATTCCTTCTTTCCCCACACCTTTCTACAGCCTTCTGTCCTTGCTGGTAAATGCAAAAGAAGTGTTTGTAAGATATTCTCTAGAAACAGGAAAACATTAACTGGTACAAAGCAAATGTGGCAATATCCAGCTCTACCTTTATAAGCATCTTCTAGAGCTTAACAATTCCGCTGTACAGATTCCCTCCAACTGGCCAGTTACTAGTTCCTACACACTCAGTGGTCCTTGACCAACAAATATCCTCAAAAGGATATTTGCAGAAGCAGATTTTTGACAGATCACTCTTACTCACCCACCAGAAAACAAGAAGCATAATATGTGGGAAATGAAGTCAGATAAGCTTTCAGGCCAGCAAATAGCTTCTCTTGGATTTTACTTCAGAAGGAAACTCAATCCCACAGCAGCATTAGCCGGTTTCGGACCACTGGATATCTGCCTTGTAATCAAAGATTTCACCTCTTGTCTGATAGAGCTTTCTTTTGACATTATTGACAAATCAGAGAGAGCACCTAAATACAAATATCAAACCAAATCATTAAAAGAAGAAAAATCTTCAGAAAGAGATATTATGCTTGAGGTTGAACTTGTCCTGACAGCAGCCCCAGCATCTCCCAGTTCTCTTCAGAAAACCAGAGATAAAAAGAGAGAGAGTTTGGCAGTGTGTGTGGGCTGATGGCACCAACCTTCAGCTCATGAGGACTGACAAGACTGTCCCAGGGCTGGGGACCCACTTCTGAAACCATGATACCTCCCTGATCTTTGAGGTACCCCAAAAAGAAATGCTCTCCTCAAGGCAGAAGAAAATTCAGATCACAGGTACAATAAATGTCACAATGGTGTGATCTGGCTAAGCCAATTCCAATCCCTGTGGAAGGCTAATGAGCAGAAAACTACCCGAACATTCAGTCTCACTGCAGCTCTGACACCTCAGTGGGAGGTAAAAGCAGATCTTGTTTTCCTGCAAGGGATGTACATTAGTTCCTGTGGGCAGTGGCCTCTCCAGGCACACCGACTTGGCTCAGAGGCCACACTTGGAAGACAGAGTGTTCCTTTAGTCCTCATTTCAGTTAATTGCTCTCTCTTTGCCTTCAAACTATTCCCAGCAGACTTTGATTTCCACTGCAGTACTAATAGTTCATATCACTCCCAGAACATTGCAAAGGCACAGCGCTCAGAGCAGACTTTACAAAGAATTTTGCAGAAAATCAGAAGAGCCACACATAATACTCCTGGCACAAACATTTCCAGTAGAATTCTAACTAGGAAGGTGACCAAGAGTATCTGTCTGTGTGGCACAGACAGATGCACCTAATCTGACTAGAAGAAATACAAAAGTTGTGCAAGACAGCAGAAATGTTCATCATCTCAAACTACCTGAGCCAGGAGCTGTGACTTGTGATGGTCACAAAAGTGCCTGGATTTTGCAGTGGTTTGGGGTCTGGCAGAGGTCCATGTTCTCACAGTGGTGGAGCAAGGAGGTGACTTTATAGGGATTCATTCTGAACAGTAGGATTCACCTTTAGTATTCCCAAAATGCAACAGGAAGTATATCAGGATCTCCTGACCTGGAAACAAGGAATCAGCTTTCATCATCTGTTATCTTTTATAAAAAGAGAGAAGATGTGGAGTGATTACAGAAATACTTTCCAAGCATCAGATGTCTTGTGCTGACAGTGGTGATCTTGGCAAAGGAAGCAAAATGGGGAAGATAATGGATGGCAATTTCATGGAAGGACAGTTTTTCTGCTTTAGCTTTCTATGTGATCCTCCCTCTCTAGCCAAGGAATTCACTTGAACAGGGAGACCAGTCACACTTCTACCTTGAGAACATGTCAGCCCAAAATGGACATAAGAATATCTTAACTTGAACTTTTCCAAATGTCTAGTGATTTTAAATTAGTAAAGAATTCCAGGGGTAAAAAAAGGCATCTTTAACAGATGCTCAGTGTAGTCATCTAAAAATCAAACCACATCAAGGCATAAGCATAAAAAGTCATCACAGGTTTTGATCATTGAAAAGGCACACTGCATGAAATGATACTTCATCTATTGCACAGATGCACACAGAGAAACAGAACAGTGATCAAAACTCACAGTGAGCACAATTTGCATTGGCTTTGCCAAAAGCATGTAATGAATTAGTAATCCCCAGTAGAAATTAGAACACTCACATTCCCTGAGAGATGAAAGAATGGCTGAAAGTTGTGGCAAAATGCTTTCCTGCTTCAAAATGCTCTGCAGTAGGGGAAAAAAAAAAAGGACAAAAAGAATATGGACAAATTTCATGAGTAGTGTGTTCCCTTTGATCAGCTCTGCTACGTGGTAAATACTATATGCACAAGCAGATAGCCACTAATTGAATCAGTTGTATGCTTTAATAATTGGCACTAACTGAAGAGGCTTTCACTGGGTATTTTCCCAAGATCCCTCTCCTCAGCATATCCGTTACATTTCTTATACATTTCTTATGTGACTTATTTGCTCACATTTCAATTTCAAATCCCGCCATTGGTAACGTGACAGCAGCCCTTTCAAGAGCCTTCCCGGGCCCAGGGAAGGCTGTCAGAGAGAACAGGCTGATCCTGGGGAAAGCAGCCTGATTAAAAACCTCATTGTGTCAGCCAGGCAATCAGCTGTTCATTATCCTATGACACGACTACTGAAATGAAACATTCACATATTTTAAACTTGAGAGATTTGTACTTTAATATAATTATTTTTGAAAGATTCTTCATCAGAAAGGTTAATAAGAGCAATATAGGTTAATAACAGCACTAAGGCAGCTGACATAATCAGATAATTGACCTTATTGATATGTTAAGTGCCCTATGCTTCACCTTGGGATGTGTGACTGCTCTCCACAGTCAATTATCTTATAATGATGCCTGCTTCTTAAGGTCTTATTGCTTGAATATTGGACTTCATCCATGGTTTTCAGTGTACCCCCCTTCCCTCTCCTGGAGGATTTCTGCTCCACTTTCATCTAGAACTGCACTAACCTATAACAGCCACTTTTCATAAATACGCTGATGCAGAGTGTCATCAACTGCTTATAAATTCAGTTTCCTTCAACAGAACTGGGGTGGATCTCTGTTGTCTCCCTTCAGTGGGAACAGCCCCCTGCTCTGCACGGCTGCTCCCAGGTGGGATTCCTGCAGCAGGGCACTGCCCACACTCCTGCCCCGCCAGCCCAGCACGTGCTGCTGCTCCCCAAAGCAGAGAGTGCAGCTCCCCAGCCCAGCACAGAGGGATGCTCTGTGGCCTGTGGAGCCTTGCTCAGTCAACCCTCATGGGATTTCTCCTCGGAACAAGGTTATTTGCTCAGGCTCCTTTGCAGATCCACAATGATCTCTTTGCCTTTCACATCGAGAATAAGAAAAAAAGCTGCATCTGCATGAAAAGGAACAGCAATTCTACCCCCTGCCCCTGCCTGATTTTTCCCTCCAGGTAGGTGTTGTGGCCCTGCTCAAACCCTCATCTCATTCCCAGCCTGCCTGCATGTCTGCCCCCTCCAAACTGTGCTGAAATTTCCAAATGCAGCATACCTGTGTAGGAGTGAGGCTGGTTAGTAGGGCATAGGGACCGAGTGGATCTCTCCAGGACAATGTGGATCTGTGTGTTACCTGGCTTAACCCACTCAGCCCTTAGCTGGGGCTCTGGGTGCTGCTGTTATTGCCACATGCCCCTGGGGGGTGGGAAATGCTGAGCAGATGTGGCGGGGTCGGAATGAGCTGCCCTGCCCCAGCACACACCGGCCTCGCTGCACACACATGGGTCACTGGGGGCTGTCAGACACCCTGCACTGCCTCTGCCAGGGGAATCTCTCTTACTTCTGAAGCAAAGGATTTGCTGAGAATCTGCCAGTGGCAAGAGGGCTCAATGGTCATTAGAAGGGGCCTGTCCAGAGCCACTCCAGTGTCTCCCAGGTTGCTGCCCCGGCCCAATCTCTGCTTAGGAATATTTCCTTAACCTGACTTTGCTCATGTCCACACTAACACTGCTCTTATCAAAGGGATGGCAAAATTAACTCATAACATGCCAGAGAGTCATAAAGTTTTGGCTGCATTTGGGGTTCTTTTTCTTTTTTCTTGAAGCAAAGTGGGCCTCAGGGGGAAGCAACAAGATTTTGGAAGAGAAACAGGAAGGCCTGAACCTGGAGCTCCAGGGGTTTGAACTGCATTTGTGATCCTGGCTGTCTGCCTTGTGCCTTCTGTTCCCCCTCTCTATCTACCACCTCATCTCCTTCCCAGGTGCCTGGGCATGCTCTAAAACATTCATTCCCTCAGCACTGAATACTCTTGTCACCTAATGGGCTTAAAATTGGGATGATATTCAGCTGAAAGGCATTAGGTAATTTTGTGAGAGGCCGAGTGTGAATCGACACTTCTGAGCGGAGCTGCGGCATGGAGGCCAGCGAAGGAAAAGATTTACTCTGCAACCACTGTGAAAATGAGGGTTTTGGGGAAGCCATTATTTCCAAGGCCTTTTTCAGTTCTTCCCCAGCACGTCTTTGAAGCGCTCGGCGGTGTTTTAACCTCTCACTGATGGAAATGGCAGGCCAGCCTAATGCTGTCCTGCAGTTTAACAAATGGGATGGCAAAACGGAATGGCAGGCTGCTGTTTGGTAGCCTCTCAGGCAGGACCCTCAAGCAGCAAGCTGTTGTGCTCCAGGCTTCTCACAGACATGAGAAATGAAGGATTGCTCTGCACTATTTATTAGTAAACCTGTTCTCTGCAGTGTTACCTGATGGGACTGCTCTGATCATCATAATTCAAGAAATAAAATTTAATCTGTGTGGGTTGCTATCAGTTAATATCTTAACAGGGATATCTTTACAGCAGCATTAGCCCAGTAGCACAATTAAGTTGCACAGGCAGGGTATCTTCCATAATCTCAGGCACTTTGAAAGCTTCGGGGATGGATCTGCTGAAAGAAAATTGCCTCACCCTGGCACCAGTACTTTCAGCAGACAATGCAGGGCTGTAGTTACCTCCATGAGACAAAGAATAAAAATAAAAAAGGTGGATTAGGCCAAAGCAAACCAAACCAGCCCAAGAAATACTAACATAATTTCAAGCTAAATTTCTGCCTGACAATCTCCTGCCTGCAGGGCACTGGGCACTGTCATTAACTCTGGAGCCACTCAAGGTCCCCTTAGTTCCCTTCTGAAACTGGCTTTTCATTTTCAGGGAAGGAGGACAGATGGTCAGCTTTAGCTTGGCACTGTCCCTCTTACCTTCCCTCTTCCTTTCATTCATTTTTAATACACCACCCTTAACACACCATGCTGGGAATGTCTGGGAAAATGGAGAAGTCTGTGATAAAAGCAATGGGGAAGAAGGGAGCCCACAGGATGCTTTAAGTGCTTTCCAGCTCATATGGAAACACATAGCATCAGGTGATCACATCTGGTCTAGTCAGAGGACTTGAGATGGCAGGAGAGGTTACAGTTGTGGAATATGCTTCGAAGTTTGCAGAAAAAGTGACTCTACACAGTAACCGATATGCACATTGTCAGCACTCTCCAGTGATCAGGTTTTACAGTCCTTACCATAACACTATCTATAAGTAGCCACAAAACACCCAAGCAGAACAAACGGTTTTAAAGGAATCAAGAAAAATTATGAGCTCAGAGCAACAAGTTTTCTTCCGATTATCACAGAGTAGACCAGAAAAATGAGATAGGCCCTGTTAAATAAATCATCCCAGTGACACACAGTGCAGGGGGAAGCACAGAGGGACACATCTGACCAAGGCAGGTTTCAGGACAAACTTGTTGACAAGTAAAAATATTAATTAAAAATATCCTGGTGCTCTAGCTCTCTTCTGAAAAAGATCCTCAGAAGCAAATAACATTTAGAGTGTCATGAATTTTTTGTCCAGGTATACTTCTGTGGGATGGATTCAAAGGAACCAAGGATTTGTCCTGAGAAGCTCAGCTTGCCCCATGCCAGAGAGCTCTGCGCCCATCATCAGGATGCTCCAGGTCCTACAGGCTTTTAGGGATATTCATTGGAACAAATTTCAACCTGTCTGTGTGGCAACTATGCCTTGCATCCCTGCTGTGCCAGAACACCTCTGTTAATGCCTGGTAATGCCAAATAACTCAAAAGAACACCTCCAGTGAGTGACGTTGTATGCAGACACAGAGGGAAAATCCCTGCCTGCCAAACATGTCAGTCTGGGAAGAGACAGGAAGGAAGACAGTTTGCCCTCATTTTATGAACAAAAGGTTGGCTGTACCCCTTTGCATATCAACTGGAAGGTAATTAAGAACCTGAGTGACTTTTTAGACACTGAAGTATTTTAAAAGCTCAGGGGCTCGGTGTGTTGTAATCAATTCAATTGATAGCTACTCCCCAGAAATCAGAGCCACTGCCAGCTCTTGTAGGGCTCCTCTTCCCCAAGGCGAGTCCATCTGCAAGAGGGATGAGACGTGCAGAAGAGGCTCTGTTGTCCTGACTCTGTCCCTGCTGATGCTCATGCTGGGTACTGAGCAGAGGGAGGTTTAGACCCACTCTGAATAGCACTGAAACCCCATCTTTGAATAAGCAACAGACAGAGACAGCTCACGCTGTTTTAAAGCACCACAAATACTGCTGAGTTTGCAAAAAGTACTGGCTGGGTCCCAGTGAAATCCCTGGGACTGTCTGGAGCTCATGAAGGGGAAACCCTGAGTAGAGAAGCTTTTAGTCCACACAATCTGCTAATAAACACTCTGGTGGGTTGGAGCTACAGGAGAAACCACGACCGTGGAAAGCTACTGAGACCCAGGTCAGCCTGGAAAGAGGAGAAGGGTGGAGTGTTGTCCTGATCTAAACTATTTGTACATTGTCCCCATGAAAAAAGAGTCTCAAACATGACCTGAAGCCTAATTAGGCACAAAGGAAACCTGTGAACATGCTAATCCATATAAAACATTTCAATCAGAGTTCATACCACATTAGACACCAGAGAATCAAAAGACAAGGCACAAATCCCTGAGAAGCAGCTTTAGCAATTCCACTACTCACACAAGTGTTGGGTTCAGACCAGTGAGAATCTTTTGAGCAAGGACTCCCATCTGCCTGTTTGACTGCATCAACTACCAGGACGTTTATGACAGCATACAAATAATACATAGCAGTGATTAATAAATAATACAGTGAAGCATGGTACAAACTCTGCAATGAATCCATTTCCTCTCCCAAAGCTCTACAGCAAAGTCAACACTTGCAACTGCATTACAGAAAATATACTATTTGTTCAAAAGTTGAAAAATACTGCTGTCATAATTAGATTTTCCATTAGGCTTGTGTGGCATAATTAAAAATGTAATTTCTCTGTGAGCACATAGCAGTGCTCTAGGAAAAGGGTGTCAGTACTTATTAAGGGCATATGCAGGTACTTTAGCAAACCACATAAACTGATTAACTACTAAACTAGGCTATGGAGTCTTAATTGTTTTGAACAAATACCTACTTACTGCCTGTGAAAGGACACATTGCCTTGCCTGTCAGAAACTGCCATTCATTCACACAACTACTAACTTTACTGTTGAATGCCATTCTCAGCTCCAGGTACCCAAATGTGTCCTATGGACACCACAGAAGCGATTTGCAGACAACAAAAGCACTTGAAGATCTTGGATGAAAGCAAGAACTTGACAGGATGGGGACGTGCCCTGTCCCTGTGCAGCTCCAGGGGAGCCATGTAGCCACTTTAGGCACCTCTTTGCCCTCAGCAGACTGCAAGAGCTTTGCAAAGTCCTGGATAACACTCCTCCCTGCATATTTCTCCCTGAGATTCACAAAGGAGCAGATGGGAGCTGGTTGCCAGGGTCAGATAAGCCTCTCTGAAATCCATCCCTGCCATTTGTAGCCAGACTGGACAGATTTTTACTTGAGCAGGCAGTTGTGGTTTGTGTGAGCCCAAGTTAGGACTTAGTGATCTGCTCTTCACAGGCATGTGGGACACTCCCCAGTCCTTAAGAAGACTTAGAAGAGCCTCTGAGGAAAGCCCCAAGGCTTATATTTCCAGGAAGGATTTTTGCAGTCTCTAGAAACTCCTGAAGCAGTAGCACTGGAACAATGAGCAATGGGCCTCTGCAGGCCCTGGGGGAGGATTCACCCAGCTCCCAACTGCCTGGCTGACCACAATTTCAGCCCCACTTCCCACATGGATGGGGGCAGGGAGCTGGCACCTCACACACAGGTGCAATGCAACTGTCCACCTGGGTGGATGCAGCTGGACCAGTGCTGTCCCAGAAGGACTTGAGGAGCTCAGGGAGAAAGCAGAGCTTCCCAACATAAACTTAAAATAGAGCTGATGCAAGAAAGAAGTACCTGTCAGGCTGGGAGGATTTGAACCAATAAGCCTGATTCTCCCAGCACTGTGATTTCCTACTGTTTTGCTTGCATAAAGTCATCTTAGCTTTTCCTGCTAATAAATGGGAAGACAATCTGACCCAGCCCATTCATTGACAAGCTCTGCAAAAGAAACCTCAGGAATATTTTATTCCTCCCACATTAGGAACGTACAGAACATAGAGAGAAATTTACCATCACATAATGATCCCTATTATGCAAAGCAAGGCTGACAAAATTTCCATCATTACATCCCTGACAAGTACTCAGAACTGCGGGGGCTTTCAGGCTTTCTTTTGAAAGAAGAAAGACCTGCAAAGTAGCTTTAATGTCTTAAATATGGAGCAGGAACTTCATCCTCTCCCTACTCAGAAACACCTTAAATACATCTCCTTCCTTCATAGCTTGTTAATCCCTACTCCTCTGCACTTCAGACATTTAAATTCTTTCCACAGATCTAACACAGCAGAGGTGTTTATATCGTGTTTAATCATCATTCACCAGCTCTGAACACCCCCCATGATCTTCATGGTTTCTGAGTGACCAAAGATCATTATGAAATCAACCAAGTGAAGACCTCGCTGTGGCTCGAAGCTCTTGTGCCATTACCAAACCACAATCCTTCTGACACATTTTCTTCTGTTTTTGCATCCAAAACTGTACATCAAATGGTTCCATTAACATTGAAACACTGATTAAAGTCCTGAACTTGAAGGACAAGCAGATTGGCACTGATTTAGCAGCTTGCTCAATGTTAGGCTGTTTTAGGGTGCAAATCTGATCCAGTTACTCTTTGGCTGGAGGCTCTGAAGGCACCAATCCTGACCCCAAACCACTGACTGGTGACTGACAGGTGATCTGCTTTGTTAACTAGTGTGGTCTGCACACACAGAGCAACATTCTAAGGCCATCTTCATCTTCCTCACTGCCATTTGATTACCACATAAGCAGATATCAAAGAAATACATGTGAGGAGAGAGCACATGGAGCTCACAAGCACCAACTATTTTGTCTTCCTTGCCTTTTTTTTGTCCTTTCTGTGTGTCCCCCTCCTACCTCAGGAGCAGCTGAGGGCACTTGGTGTGTTCAGCTGGAGCAGAGGAGACTGAGGGGAGACCTCAGTGCAGTTCCAACTTCCTGGGCAGGGGCAGGGACTGAGCTCTGCTCTGGGGGGACTGGGGACAGCAGCCAGGGAAGGGCTGGAGCTGTGTCAGGGCAGGCTCAGGTTGGATCTCAGCCAAAGGTTCTTCCCCCAGAGGCTGTTTGGGCACTGCCCAGGCTCCCCAGGGCAGTGGGCACAGCCCCAAGGCTGCCAGAGCTCAGGGAGGGTTTGGCTGATCCTCTGGGGCA
>NW_016690288.1:2307703-2317893 GCF_001604755.1 Lepidothrix coronata
GCACATAAAAAAAGCAGTAATAAAAAGAAAAAAAAAACAACAAAAAACATTAAGACTCACACGAGGCTTGTTAAATTATTTAGATCTTCACAATGTATAGCATTTTCCTGGTAATTAAGTTGGAACATTGAGCTGGGCTAAACGTTTACTGCTGTTAGATAACACTTTAAATGCTCCCTTGAAAACTCAGAGAGTTTTTTCTCTACCACAACCCCAACAACTGAAGGCAGGTTCTTTGGAAGGTGCAGGAATTACTTCCCATTGACGGTGCACATCAGCAGAAAGTGCATTTCATGCTCATTTCATGCTTACACCACTGCATGAGTTCAGTGTAAGAAGAAATCCAGCTGGAATATAGGGCTTCTTTGTCAAAAAAAGAATGTAAAACTCGGAAAGAGGAGGAGAGACTAAAAGAATTGCATTTTTATGTGAAGTGGGAAGAAGAGGAGGTAGATGGTCTCTGTTTATGTCTCTATTTTATTTTTTCTGAAGTTTCCACTGAAGAACTGTTTCAAAAAAAAGTCCTGACCTGCCTTGGTAACAGACTATTTGCTCATAAAAAAGATCAGTGGTTGTTCCTATTTTTGTTTCCAGTTCTTCCCTTTTCCTGGCATTTTTGCCCTCATATTTACCTGCTCTTGGCTTACACATTACAGCTTTTGTTCTCAGCTCCTTCTTGCTCTCCTGCCCTCTCCACACTTACATCCAGCCTCACTTCTCAACACATTTCTTACCAAACTGTTCTTATGAGAAAAGCCTGATGCCTTCCTGGGCAATACAGGACTCAGAGGGGAGGTTTGATCCCATGCAGTAAAGAACACCCATCACACCTCCATACATGATCCCATTGCCCACCAGCCCATTTGAGCTGCATGTTGCCCAGTTTAGACTGCAATCACATCCAGTATTTTGTTTTAAACACAACCAGTGTGGTCAAATAACTTAGGCAGACAGTTGTGATGCAAACACATAAGCTTTGCAGTTTGGGCAGCCAACCTACAGAGCCCTGAGAGGTTAATTGACATTGCCAACTCCTACTAGGCAAGGAAAAAATATTTAGATGTTCAGTAAATGCTTCAGGTGAAGCCTTCAAGCGCTCAAAGCTGCACAGAAAAATTCTCTAAATTTAGGTCTGTTTTCAAAATCCTCCTAGGCTGGCTTCATATATCATCCAAGTTGAAACTGTTCTCATGATATATTATACATAAAGAATGCACTACATCATCAGAGTTCTGACACTGCCATGTTCAGGGGATGCCAGGACACAACACAATGAATTACAACAGTGGACATTGACAAATACACTTTAGGGGTAGTTTAAATTAATTTTTTTAGCTGCTTTCAGTTGGCTTAGAAAGTAATTTTTATTAAATAGACTAGTGGGAGAGTGGGCAGATTCAGAGCCTTGAGAAAGGGAATGACAGAACAGAGATGACACAGGACAGGGAGCAAGGAAGCAATTTCAGCTCTGGGAATAAAGCACTCTGTGATTTTGGAAAAGTCAACTGGGCCAAACTCTGACTGTGCTCACCCACAGGCAGCTCTGCAGAAGGACCCATGTATCCAGATCCAACATGGATACCAAGTTGACAGGGGCAATCCCACATCTGTGGATTGGACATCCAGCAATTCCCACCAAGTGCAGTTGGGGAATGGATTGCTGTAAGCACCCAGTATACTGTGAATCACAGGGATGCAGCAGGTGGGCTCTCACCTGGGAAACTCATAATCATCCAATGGTCCTGGGTTGTTTTTTATTTTTTTGTTCATAAAAATAAACCACTAATAGCAATAAGAGAAGGATAAAACACAGCTGATTAAGCCAAACAAAAAAACCTTTCATGAGAAGCAAACACTAGTACCTTTGAGAAAGCCCAGAATACTAAACACCTTTTCCCTCTGAAGGAATCTTTTGTCATTTCATGGGGAATCAATTAACCACAGTGTCTTATTCAGGTAGACTTTAGATTAGTACCATATCCCTTCACTATAGATAATTAACCTCAGTTTCTAAATTAGCAGCAAAATAAGCCAGTTATTAGTTTTTATAATGACTAGAACTCAATATTTTGGGTAGTTAAACACCCAAGAGTTTAAATTAAAATAGACATCTGACAGAAATCCCTAAAGTGTTCTTCAGATCATTAATACTATAAATTCCACAGTAGATTGAACTGACAATGTTCCCTTTTCCTTCTGGAGCACTCCAAAGGGATGAGCTACTCCCTCAAATCAGTATTCAGTTTGATCTCTGAAATAATCTCTCCTTGATACCTAAAGCCTCAAGGCCAACAGCATAGTTAAACTCATATCCTCCTCTTACCAGTGTTATGTCTAGTGAAGTGAGAAAAAAAAATAATAGAAAAGCCCATGTTCCTGGTCTGCCTGCAGTGTGCTTCATACATTACCGAGACAAACTGATGCTGACATCCTAGAAGAACACCCTGCTGAGGGTCACAGCCTGGGCAGCAGTGCAGGAAGGTGGTGGGAACAGGGAGGAATGTGGAGCTGTCACTGCCTCCCGGGTAGGCTGGGCTGTGCACAGCCCCCGTGTGATCCTAAAGCAGCAGTGGTCTCTCCCCTCCTCAGGTCCCCTGCAGGGAAGTGTGGGGCGCAAGGGCACGAAGCACATCCAGGGGACAACAGGACTCAATAATCTTGAGCCAGTGCTGCTTCATCCTCCTGCCCCACAGCTGGATCATGTCTGTATGTCTGGTCCCTGGGAGATGCTCTTCCGCAGCATCCTCAGCCCATGCTGAACACTGCTCACCATCAAAAAGCCTTTCTAATACCTATTCTGCATCACTGCTGCTGTAAAATGAGCCTGTTACTTGATGTCCTACCTATACTTGCCTTTTTCCCACCAGTGTGACACTCAGATTTCATGAACTCCTGGTCCAGCCTTTGCTTTCCTCTACTCACCAGTTCCCTTTCCACACAGCCACTTCCTCTTCCTCACACTCTGCATTGATTATTCCAGCCCAAGTTTCATGCCTTGCACTTGTCTCTAATTTAATTCCCTTTTTTCCCCTAAAAAACCCCACTTCTGCAATTTGTTGAACTCATTTGAATTCTCATCCTGTTGTCCAATATATTTGCAGTCCCTCCTAGCCTGGTGCCATCTGTAAGTTTAATAAGCGTACTATCTATTCCATCATCCCTGTTGTTAATGGAAATGTTGAACAGAACTGATTGCCTCCCTCCTCCCCAAGCCTCAGTCAGCCTGCCTGCCTGTTTTAAAGGCTTGCAGAGGATATTTTCCCCACAAAGGGGTGGAGGTACATCTGACACTGACTTCTGTGGGAGCTGTGACATCTCCCCATGTGGTCGGTGAGTCACAAAGGCAGCAGCACAAATCCTGCTCAGCCCACTGCAGACCCCACCCTTATTCCATGTTAGCTCCAACCAGCTATGCATAACACCACAAAGAAAAGAAAGAATTAAAGCTCCAGGGATTGTTCCACTGCAAGTAAAATGTGTAATCTAAGAGAAATGAATGTTTACCTTCCCATTTATGTGAATCAATTAGTGATAAATATCCCTGGGGCATAGAAAAGACCAACACAGAAAACAAAGGATATGCCCCAAATAATAGAGGATTAGAAAAAGGCATACACGAGTAATAAAATATCAGCTACAGATGCCACTTGAGAAGATTGCAAAACAGAGAAAAGTGAGTAGCTGAAGGAGGAGAGAAAGCAGAGGTGATGAGATTGCAGTAGTAGTAAAGATAAATGATGACCGTGCTTTTGGAGTGTATATGCTGGAGTTCAGTGTAGAGCCAGGAAGGTCTCTGGGAGAACAGAAGGGTAATTTATAAACAAAGGAGCCAGACAGGACTTCTATGCCCAAAAACAAGTTCCTTTTTTTCACCAGTTCTATCAGTCTCTCTAAGGAAGGGTATTACCTTTCCCTATAAACCTTACCTCTAGACAATACCAAAATAGAAAGATATATTTGCCCTGGCACTCTGAAAGGACAATGGGAGATTGATGCCACGAGCCTAGAGAGAAAGAAACATTTTAAGAAAGAAAAAGGACCAAAGTTGGAGCTTCTCAGGAATTACATTTTATCTCATGAAGAATGCCACCAAAAAGGAATAAAAATTGGCTCCCCTGTCCCAATAGCTTCATTTTTGTCAGGATATTTTTATCAAAAAATGAAATCTTTCCATCAAAAAATCTTTAGGCCCCCAGACAAAACATATGTAGCTTTAAAGTAAGTGGAGGGTTTCTGGTTGGGCTTTTTGGGGCTTTGAGGCACCATTACAATACAAATCACAAAGAATGAGCATCTCAAGTCTATTTAATTTTATTTTTTTTTAAAACCCCTCACTAGGCTTTTAATATGGATTTTTTTCTGGATTTCAAGTACATAATAAAAAGTGGAGAAAGGATGGGAGGTGGTCTGGCTCCACGCCAGGTGGATGGGAAATCCTGGGTACCCAGGGTACGTGGGGGTAGGTACTCATCTATTCCTGCATCCATCCATTCCTGTGCCCACTCCTTCCTTCACCCATCCACTGATGTGCCCATCAATTCCTGCACCCATCCATTGCTGTACCCATCCTTTCCTGCACCCATCCATTCCTGCACCCATCCTTTCCTGCACCCATCCATTCTTGGGCTCAGGCTTGGCACCTACAAGACTTGCACTGTCAGCCCTTGGGGAGAGGGCAAGAGGACACCCGTGTCCCAGGTGTGGGCAGCAGTCTAAAAGTGGAGATTGTGCTTTTTGGTGCCAGGTTCACATCTCCATCAGCATTACTCTCTTTGGGGTCTGGTCCTCCTTTGACCTTCCCCCTCCCACAGGGCCCCTCTGGCCCTGGGTCACTCCGAGCTCTTCTCCTCCTCCCCATCACTGCTGCTGCAGACCAGCAACATTTCATGCTGGGCTTGCCTGCCCTGCCTGGCACCTCTCCTACCTTGACTTTACTGACAGGAAAGAGCAGAAGGAGTAAACAGGGAGTAAATCCAGAGGCAAGGGAAGAGCTGTTTTCATTTGGAAAAATTTTATTGCCGTTTTTGGTTCTCAGCATGTCAGCAGAAACTTGAGGCTCGTCAGGAGGCTGCTCCCAATCCAGTTAATTACTAGAGGTGCCTCTACTCGGCCCTATCTTGATCTTACACCGTGTGATCACTTTATTATTCAGTTTTATTTTATTATTCAGTTTGATTTGGCAGCTGCCTGAGAAACCTAGGGCTACTCAAGCTGTATATTTTAAGACCTTTAAAATCTGTTGATATAGATTCTTTTAAAGTCTTCAGGCCTGAGTCAACATTGTTAATTCTGAAGCTCCAGCCCATCAGCTTGGCAGGACACTTCACACACACACACATGCACAGGGCTCAGCAGCAGCTTAAGGAGGGATCTGGCAGCAGAAGCTGTGATTTTCCCTTTGGATCCCAGCCAGCCCCACTCAGGGGCATCATCTGAAGGCCTCAGCAGAGGCAGAAAAAGTTCAGTCTTTTGGACAGTGTCAGAAACAGACACTTAGGAGAGAGAAAACACGATTCCTGCTGAAATGAAAAGTAAAACAAAAGCCCTGTTTAGTGGGTGGGGGTATGGGTAACCAGCTGGTTCTTCCTTCAGGGCTTGTAGCAAAACTTAGTCATGTCTCTCTCTCTCTCTCTCCCCTTCTCTGCCAAACTAGGGGGAATTTTGGACCCCTCGCCCAGTGGAAGCTGTTCCTCTATGTGGATCTAAGAAAACCCCTCACCTCCCTTTATTGGGTCCTTGGATCTCATCTCTTCAAGAGAGGGATTTGCAGGTTGTTTAATGTTCAGGTTTGATTTCTGTACTTTGATTTCAGATTACTCACCCTCCTCTCAGCCTTTTCATGATCAAAACTAAGATCCAGCTTCCCCCCTCTGACTTCAAACAGTTTTAATCCTGACTCCCTAACACCTATTTTCCTTCTAATTCCCTGAAGAATTTCCCTTCTGGGATTGCCACTGTTCACACTCTCTTGCATGTTCAAAGTCCTTCACATTCTTCTTTCATCCATGCCGTGCTCCCCTATGACAGACTCCTCTGATTCCACTTCTTCAAGGGCAGAAATGTGTATTTTCATCCACAATGTTAGCAGGTTGGAAGAACTGGATCCCCAGTGCTGCTCTGTGTTCACACATCAGAGGGCCAAAGAGAGCCCAGGAGATGCCTCAGCTGCTCGTGCAGAGACTCAGCCAGGGCTTTCCTGCTCGGAATCAGCACAGCCGTGCAAAAGGCCTTGTCCAAACACGGAATTGCTGCTTACATCCAGGGGTTCACATCCAGGGGTTCACATCCAGCTTGCACATGGCAGCCATGGCACAGTAATCCCATCTGTCCACTGGTGGATGCTGGAGGCTTTGGAGTGATGGTGACCCTTTGTTAAAGAGAGGAGATGACAGAGCTGGCACTCAGCCACTCAAAATACATTTTTTTTTCTGTGGGAATTGATATTTCCTTTAATTGTCATCTTTTAGTCAGCAGGTTGAGAAGGTACATGTCACTGCTGAATTACTACACACCCTTAATGTGACTTTGTTTAATCATTGTCATTAACTTCACTTTTCTTTGTGGTAATTAGTCCTTTAATTAGTCCACCCTTGCTGCCAGCAGTGCTCCCCATCTCTTCTAGGCTTTCCAACAATAAAATCTCTCCTGTGATATCCCCTCATAGGTGTCTTTTTTCACAGCTGAAGGACCAGTGGCCCTTGAATTCCATGTTACATGTTACCTCTGCTACAGCCCACAAGGTTTGGCTGTACCTTCTCCCAGCTCTGCCACTGCTCTTCTTTCAGCCTGGCTGGCCTGGAGCGGCTGCAGTGGTGGCAGCCCTGGGCTCTGTCCTCATCCCTGTGCTGAGCAGAGGGGACTGTCCACCCAGAGGTTTACTTAGGGCTTTCAGCTTCTCAGTGTCTGCACCACACTGCCCACACCCTCCTGTTCCTCCTGTTATAACACCGTGTCATAGGGCAGGGTTTGGTGTTACATAGTTCCCTTTAGAAGGTCATTCCACAGGGTTTATAAGCCGGTTTCTAAGCCCTTTCCCAACAGGGAATACATCACTGCTCCAGCAATGCCAGGCCATCTAGGATGGAACAAACTGCAGCATCAAATCCCAATTTCCTCTGACATTCCTCTGGGATAACACCCAAGGGAGGGCAGAAATCAGTGGCAGCCCAAACCAAACACAAGAGCTTTCCCACAAGGAGTCATCCAATGGTTAAGAAAGAAATCTGGATCCCTCTGTGGTGCAGGGAAGCTGGAAGGGAGCAAAAGGAGCCCAACTGCAGGAGGTTTGTGCCTGGAGCTCTGCTTGCAGCTTGGAGAGCAGCATGTCCCAAACCTCAGGGTGCCCCTGAGGAGCAGCTTCCTTGCAAAACCTGTTTCCGGACTAGTCCTCCCCTCTAGATCCTAATAGTCTGCAGATTCACATCATCTTTTACCTTTGAAAATATTTATATGGGGTGCTTTCAAGATAAAGTAGTCCTCCCATTCTAGTGTTAATAGTAAGTTCTACGTCAGTTCTCATCCAAGTCCCTTCTCATCCCAGCAGTTGTGTACTTCTAATAGTGAATTACATAACATGACTAATACTTGTCATGCATAGCTTGCTCTTTCTCTTTTATGATAAAAAGGACTCCAGATACCTAAGTATGAAATTTCCCTTTCTATCAGCAGGTTTTTTTCCCCCAGGAGTCATCCTCTTAGTCTCTTGGCATACCAGCTGCTCTGAATCAGTGGGGAGGTGCATAGATATGCATTTGGAAAAATAAGAGGCAACTCAACCTGCTGTTAGAAGATCTAACAACTTCTAGGGCTGTGTTCCCTTTTGGCAAACCTTTCCCTTCAGAAAGTATGAGAGAGCTGCCAGCAGCATCCTCCCTCACTAATCCTGCCAGGCTTTAAAGTACTGCTGCTGGGTTTGCACCTGAGCCTCGTGCACAGGCGATATGGCTCCATGTTCAACAAGCACCTCATACACACCTATCTTGTCAGGCAAATTATGCTGTGTTCAGACACCTTAGACAACTGGAATCAAGGAGGGTTGGATGTGCAAGTATTTTGGAATCACCCTATCTGCTATTGTGGGGGCCCAGGTACCTTTTAAGATCTGGCCTTGAGGGATTCATCCACTGGAAGTCACACAATTAATCTGATTCTGCTAAAGTTTAGTCTGGTTTTGGTCTAATCTCCAAGACTACTGTTTCCCCCTGATCATACAGATGGCAGAGAAAAACCATTTAAAGGTGAGGCTATCTGGATAAGGAGGAGAAAAGCCTGGCAAGCATAATGGAGACTGGAGTAGTGTAGTGTGTTGAAACAGCTTTTAAGATCATTAGAGTAACAGTGTGTAAATGTATAAAACCAGTCTGTCTGCACATCGTTCACAAATTTGCTGTTGCTGGTCAATTGCAGTCCTGGAGAAGTCAGAGTTAGGAGCCCTAATACATTGCATTTAGTGCTGCAGTGGGGCTGGACCTACTAGTTACATGTCATTTTTCCAAGATTTCTGCTGAGAGTATTTCAGAGAAAAGATAATTGTTCTTTAAAGGTTTTCAGCATTGGTTTATTTAATTATGTTGGAGTTTATATATATATTGTGAAAATGCTAGCAGAAAAAAAACTGTCTCAGTCAGATGTGGAGTACACTGGGGAAAAGTAAAGCAGAAAAAGATTTGAGGAGGAGGCTGATCCTGGCTCCCGAAGGCATTCAGGAGCTTGGAAGGGACCAAAGGAAGAACAGATGTAACCGGAGCCTCAACATCCCAAACAGCATTGATGCTTCCCAGAGTATTACCCAGGGTGGAGATGACACATGTTGATAAACCCCTGACAGCATCAAACAGGTATGTTGTAAACACCTTCCTCAGCATCAGAAATGGAAATCCTGCTAAAAATCTGCAATTGTTTACCCCAAGAAATGCTGAGGGAGCTTCTGCTTCGGTCCAGGTGTGCACTTGCTTTCTTCCCTCTTACTAAGTGAGCCTGAAGCACAGAGGTGTCTCCTCTGTTTATATTTCACCCAGTCTCATGGAGTCTGTTTTCCTCCTTCCTTCTCACTGCAATTATTAACCTGGACTAAGAACATCCTGAGTGGAAGGAGAAAAGGGCAAGATGCAGCAGCTCACTGGTGAGAAGCTAAGTGGGACATTAGTCTCCAACCTTGGCTCAGGGTTACCTATATTAAAAGTACAGCCACATGGCAGGCACCAGAAGCTACTAATTTCAGCAGCAGCTTTCACAGAGGGGAACTTCCCAAAATAGCCCTGCTTTTGCACTGCTACCATTTAAAAAGTTTTAAATTAAATCTGCTTGTACTCTGCCATTCTTGCAAAGCTAGCTCTAGAAAGGTCTAGTCTGACAAAAATGTCACTGACTATGTCTCAAAGACTTTCAAAGCTGTGGAAGCATCTTCATTCCGCATTTTCAAAATGAAACTTTCCGACTTCCTAATTTCTGCCTTGAAATAACATTTCAAAAACTATTGTCTTCATTTTACACCAAAAAAGAAGCTGTTTAAAGGATGTCGAAGGGATGACACAGCATTTTGGCTCACCTGAAGGAAAGGTTTCTGTTGATCTGAACAACATTTGTTTTCTTTGTAAATAAAAAATTCAGAAATCAGATTTTTTGGAAGAATCCTGAAGCAGACTGGGAAATCCTTTGCAATCACCTAACATCTCATGAGCTGGGAAAAATACCCTAATCCTCACTACAGAGATTGAAGAAACATTTTGACAGGCAGCCTTTAGTCAAGGGTAACAGAAATGATTGCTGCTGTCTCTTGCTGTTTCAGAAATAATCCACAAGAAACCGGTGGCTGCCAATGAGGAACAGCTGTTCATTAAGAGACCCAGTCGAACTGATAGCCGAAAAACCTGTTCTCTGCTAAATCCAAAGGCAATACACTGCAAAACCACCTTTCATACCATGTAGGCAGCTTCTATATTTTCAAAAAGCCATATTTGTGCCAATTTCACTGAAATCATAAAACCAGTTGTCCTAGTTAGGACAGCTGAGATCAGTTCATCATGGTATTCTATAGCCTTCCATGCCATTACCCAGAAACTGTTCACACCCTCCGCCCATAGAGCCTGACTCATCAGGCTAGGTGTTAAGAGGCCTGTGAGATAAGAGGATGCTCTTGTCCTCACACCTTTTATGGAACTCCCCCGCTCTGAGGGAAGGATTGACCATTT
>NW_016690288.1:2324524-2371497 GCF_001604755.1 Lepidothrix coronata
TCTCGACCTTTGCTGGACTTCGATCACCGCTTCTGACCAGCCTGCAGCAGCTCTCCCACCGGCGGGTTTCTCCCCTCTCCCTTTTCTTTGGACTCAAGTGGGGCCCAGGGAACACCACTTTGTTCATGCCCCAGGGTACCAGGTTGTACATGTGGGTTTTGTGGGTTAGGACCAATTGTTTGTTTGTGTGATTGTGCTTGCTGTGTTGTTTTAATAAATTGTTATTCTGACTTGTGGTCTCTCCTTTGAGTTGAGTTCATTTCCCCTGCTGGTTGACTCTTAAACCAGCACACCAGTCAATTCTTTGATTCCCACCAGTGTAAACTGAAGTCAGGTGGATCCAGTGCAATTCGATTCCCTCACAGCTCACGAGGCAGTTCTCACACAGTCTCATAAACCAGAGCAGTAACAATAATGAATAAACTGCTCATTAAAATAATAATACTGCTATCACTAAAAGAAAAATGAGAACGTATTTTACATAGTTCTACTTGGCCTGGTTATTCTGTACAGAGAAATACGGGATGAGGCACTGAAGGCATCTGAGAGAGGATGGCAGGGAACACTAAAGGCCTGGATAACCTTTCATTCTGAGAACACCCCCAGCTCAGTACCTGTAACCAATTGGCTGCACTTGCTTTTCCACTTTTTAATTACCCCCTTCAAGTAAAGCCACCTGAATTGATTTCTTTCTTAGATGCCAAAGTTCTGCCTCTGCTCACCCTTCCCTTCTCCTATTCATCTCAGTGCTTTGGATAAATTTTTTCCTGAAATAATGTTTCAAATGAATGTGATATTCTGTATTTAGGGGTTAATGAAACACTTAACCTCCAGTTTCCAAAAATGGGTGCTATACAGCATGAGGAAAATGAAGCAAGCATGGCTATTAGCAATGCTGGGTGTGCTGACACTCCCCTCCAGGCTGTACACCTGCCAGAAGGGAAGGAGTGTCCTTGTCTTTCCTCTCGGGAGCCAGCCGGTCCCTGCCTGAGGAAGGGAGAACTTCAGGAGGCAGCCCTTAACACAAAGCATTCTCAAACACATTTACATTACCCACAGGCTTTCCAATTCATCCTAAACCCCAAAATTGTACTTGAGGAGTCAGTTTTCAAGAGCTGTAAAGACACCTTTCATAACCCTGGGCTCTACATACATAGTTATCATATGGCAGCAGGGCAGAGCAGTGCTTCAGAACATCAGGTCTGTAACCAGTGCAACATGGAGTCTGTCTCCTCTGTGCACTACTGAGGGGAGACAAACTGGTTCCACACCCGGACACAGATTCCTCGTTTGCCAAAAGCCTCCAACTCCCTATGGGTTCACCACCCACGCTGGCTGGTCTAAAGCTGGGCACAGAGACACACCAGGAAAAGAGTATGAAAAGAGCTTAGGGCAGAAAGAGAGATCGTCATGCCCAAAGGAAACAGCAAAGAATGACCAAAAGCAGAATATTTAACCTAAAAAAGCAGAATATTTAGCCTCATAACCTCACCAGGAGCTTTGCTTTTAAATTCTGATGAGCTCTCTAACAGGAATTTAGCCAGGTTGTGGTCCTGACACCAGAACCATGCAAGAAATGATGTTTCAGTTCACTGTCACATGTGAATATGGGGATGGGTTTTCATTTGGTAAAAAACTGAAATGACTTTCTGTTTTTAATGTTGGAGAAATATATTTTAAAATAATTTTTAAAAAAGTCCATGGCATTTTTGATGGCATAATTTCTTTTGGCATTAGGTAAAATATTTCTTTTTAGGTGAAGTTCTCATATTCTTCACAGCTTCCAGAAAACACAGGAAATTGAAACAAAAGTAGTTTTTTAAGAGAACTGAATTATTAGAAAAAAGTTTTTCATTTATTCCTCTCCCTCCCTGATCCCCAATACAGACGTGATTTTATTAAATGGTCAGTTATTTCTTGTTCAGAAGTGTTCTCCCAGCTTTAATTAATACAATTGGCTAGAACATAACTGATGTCCTGGAGCTGGACAAATCGTGGCTGTCACAAACACACCTCCATTTCCAAACACTGTGGATGGGACCAGATCCTGCTCCTTATCCAGTGTTCACTGGCAGTGGTGTGAGATGGAGCATCAACTCATCAAACCAGAAACTTGAACTGTTTCCTCTGGTGGGACTGAAGCCCAGGGACAGCTTTATCAATATCTGGACATTTTTAACAGCTTCTGCTCAGCAGGGAGGGATGCATGGACACAGGGAGGGATGCATGGACACAGGAAGGGATGCATGGACACAGGGAGGGATGCATGGACACAGGGAGGGATACATGGACATCCCCTTGCCCAACCCAGCCGTTCCCAGTCCCGGCCCAGATGGGAAGGACAGCAGGCTGGGAACAACAACAGGCAGAGAACCCTCAGAGATCCCCCTGCACAGGTAAGAGGCATAATTTCCCCAAAGCATGGTGGGCACACTCTGTATGTCGGACCTCAGAAGTGTCTGAGCAGTGTTTCCTCGCAGTTCAGGTATGGGGGGCAGTCCAGAAGAGTGTTTTCTGCAGCACCCAAAAAAGATCATGCTCCATCCTCCTTTCTTACCCAAGGTGACAACATCCCAACACACAGAGAAACCACTCCTGCCTGTTTGTACCTTGGTTTGCTCATGTCCTATTTGCAAAGAGCCCTGGCAGGATATTTCTGCACACACAATCTACTGAATATTTCCCAGGCAAGTATAAACCATATTTTAACTGCTGTGCCATAATTCTCTGCTTTTAATTAGAAAGTGTGCTAAATACTCATGTCCTTGGGGATTCTCATTGAACTAGTCAGGTTTCTGATCATGGAAGTTTTGCATTAATGAGACTTTTAGTTCGACTTACAAAAGCTCTTACATTTACACAGCCAGGCTTTTAACTTCAAAGTCCTTGAGAATTGTTTCTGTGCATCTGCCTTGTCTGGGGCCTTAATTCACAGTTCTGGTCTCTGTTTATTATACAGGGAATGTTTTGTTTAGTGTTTATAGATATATATTTACAGCATTTAGGGATATTAGAGTTTATACCAAGCTACATTACTATAAAGACTGATCAAAGGGAGAGTTAAATGAAGCTGAAGCACTAGAGGAAAATATCTCTGCAGCCACGATGGGAAAGAACAACTGGGAGCAGCCAGGAAGCTGCCTGCCTAGTTATGCCACTTCCAAACCCTCCAGGCCTTCTCTCTTCCTTCCTCTCCTGCCCACTTGCAAACCACCAACCCCAAATGTGTTTTGACAGAGCAGGGAAAGCACCACAGCTCCTGCAAAAGTCAGCAAGTATGTTTGCATGTCACTGCCTATATTGAGGCACATCCAGTGTTTTTCAAGCTCCAGAAAGCCTGTAAACACCAGGCAACAGGCAGTGCTGAAGTTTCTGGTTTTATAGTGTTTCCTATTTTTTCATTTTTTTTTCCTGTGGGAGACAGAAAAGGAAATTGTTTTAGTGACCATTAAAGTCAGTGTAGATCCATAAATACTTTTCCACTGTGTTTATTTTTCTTATGCTGCTATGAATGTTTTCCTAGAGTCACATTTATGACCTTGTAAGTCATATGTCACATTCATCTCCTCATCAATTTTCCTCTTAAACCCTGTCACTTAGGGAAAATCAGAGAAGTCAGTTGCAGCTTGAACATTATCTGCTTTTGGACAGTTCATGGTTCGGTTTTGTAGAGGATTAGGAGTGCAAATGCTCAGTTACTGTAGCACAAGGTTCTGATACTGAAGTACCCGCAGCCCTTGCACACCTTTGCACTCCTACTGTCACCCTCCCTCTGCTGTTCTCTAGATGTTCACTGCTCCTCTGATGTACTGAGGGCTCAGGTCAAACAGCTCCCCTGAAATACACGTGCACTAATTAATATTAAATACAAGGCTTTGAGCATTGGCATGACCTATATTGACCGGCTCCAGACAAAAAGCAGAAATTTCGGTAATTTAGGATGCAAACCTGATTCTTTGAAAAATTTGGCCTTAGATGTGGGTTGTGACCACTTGGAATTCCCTTTAGGCCTTTTAAGAGAACATCAGGCATGACTTGCAGCCACAGGGACCAGCTGGGAGGCAGCACTTCCCATGTGTTTGCCATGCTCCCTGGAGCTCCACAAAACTGGGATAAACAGGTACAAACTCAAAACTGAGAAAAGATGAAGCAAGACTCACAGACACACTGAGCAAACTCAGCCCCAGGGAAAGCTGAGTGATACACAGGAGCACAAACCCACGCTCCACCTTCACTGACTTGCAGCAAAGACCAGCTCTTCGCAACCTTTCCCTAGCTATGAACTGGAGAAAACGTGTTCATCCTGGAAGCAAGAACCCTGCAGCGAGGAGGAATAAGCAGTGTTTGGTGCATTCATAATATAGATATTATTTGGCAAACTAGTTAAACAAATTGTTTGCTTTCAGGCTGCTAGTGATGTGTGTGGTTGGCAAGTCTTCCTCCCTGCTGCTCAGCCACCTGCTCTCCCTCCTGCTGAGTGAGCTCCATCTCCAGCCCCAGCTGCTCCAGCTGCAGCCTCCATGAGGCTCCAGCAAGCAATGCTGTGTCAGCTCCACTGCCATGGGCAGAGGTGTTCCCATGAACATCATGAGCATCTTCCAACCAGCGCCTTGCAGACTGGGCAATGTTTGCTGTCTCATGCTGGGACCCCGGTCTGGATGGATGGATGGATATGGATGGATGGATGGATGGATGGATGGATGGATGGATGGATATGGATGGACGGATGGAGGGATGGATGGATGGGCTGGTGACCAGATTGGTCATTGCTGAGTTTCAGTGGAGATGGACCAGCCATGGCACTGCTCCACCAAGGCCCTGCCCATGCTGAGGGTTGGGGCAGCCACTGGATGTGGGGAGGCTCAGAGAGACCATATGGCACAGGAGCACTCCCTGCCTCCCATTGCCAAGGGAGCATTTCCCACTGGTAAAAACCTCCTTCACCAACCATTTCCCAGTCTCTGTTGTATCTGCTGGGTTACTATTCATTCTTTTTCCTGTGATGGTAACATAATTAAAGACCTTTGCTAACAAGACAGCACAGTCCCTGTCCTCAGGACCTGATGTGTGTACATGGCAAGACTGAAACACACAGCACTGAAAGGCATGTGCTCTCATCCTCTGCCCGCAGGAGAGAAGTCCCCTTGCCAGTTAGAGATGAAGTTAAATCCCTTACATGATAAAACTTTCTCACTAACTGTATCTGTGGTCCCCTCCTGTGGCTGGATTGGGTCATACAAGGTGCTGGTATGGTGGCCAAAGTTGGATGGACCCTTGCAATGAAGAAAGTTTTTTTCTTCTTTTCGGTGAAACTCATGATATTTGAAAGATGGTCCTGCTTTGTCCTGCCTATCCTCTTCTCCAGAGAGCATGGACCTGAAGAACTGGAGTGGGTGATTTCTGCTGCGGAAATAATGTTGCTCTTCCCCAAATACCAGCTTCAGACTCCTTGACTCTCAGCCTTTGTTCCTCTCAGGGGTAACCAGGAATCCAGGACACCTCGGCTGTGCTGGCTGCTGCACTGGACTTACAATAAATGCCTTCAAGTCTGCTGCCTACATGTGCTATTTAATATAATCCTTCTGCCACCTCTGAAGAGGAGATCATCCTTGGAAATTAGGTTAGAGTTGTCTGCCTAACCTGTTGAAATTGTTACAGCCACCTTAGGAAATTCTTCTAAAGTGTCTCTGAAGTTTGGGAAAATAAATAAATTAATGGATCACCAGGCTATATCTGCTCGGGGTTCCCACCATTCCTGGGATGCAGCCATCGTGTGAACTCTTCTGCAACAGGATGGGAACAGAGACATCCCAGGAGGATTTATCCTGACCCCACCACTGCCCTCCCTGACCCACCTTTGACCAGTGAAGAGATTCTGGCAGCCAGTGCTTGAAAAACAGCCTTTTATGTTCTTACTTTCCCCCTCTTCTAATAATTTGCAGTCACAACCATCACTATTTGATCCAGGCAGCCAAAAATGTTCAGCTTCATTATTCTGACTGTTTGCAGCTCAACAGAGCAGAAGGCCAAGCATACACACAAGCTCTCAGATCTCCAGGCAAGGCACCATACTTGATGTTTAAGAACTCAGGGCCTTAAGATGTTTTCTACCTTTTGCAAATATTTTTTTTTTCAGTTTCTGTGTCATTTGTTGCTGAACCTCACCTCCTGATGGTTTTTATTATGTGAGATTTTGTCACAAGAAGTCTGCGTAAGGGCAGGGAATTAAACTCATGTCTCCCAAATCCATATCAGTACCACAACCTTTGGCTCATCTTCTTGCCTCGCTTGTCTAGCAAAGGGCACTGTACAAAGGTACACAAGCATACATTATACCCCAAGGTCAAGAATGTCGGATGAAAAGGATGAATAAATACAAGTCCGTGTCCTAGAAATCTGCTCTGTACCCTCCATGGATTTGCAAATAGCACTACTTAGAAGCAGAAATTAAATCCACAGCCTTTCAGCAAAGCAGGAACAGCCCGTTGCTACTGCTGCTATTCTATGAACCTCAGAGGGTAACGCATCCAACATCCCTGCCCACGCTGGGAGGGATGTGTTAGCTCTCTGAATATCCCTGATTAACACAGCTTTATCCCAGCGTTTTGTGTCATCTACATACACGCTGCAACAAGGCTGGTGCAGGTTAATAATACCTCATAGCACCATGGCAGCCGTTTCAATCATCACTAATTCAAGTGGGGCTGCAGCCAGGCAGTGCTGCCAAAGTGCGTGGGGACCTGCAGGACCTCCTGCGGTTTGTACCTCAGCCAGGCCAGGAAACAGATCCTGCCTGGCACCTCACAGCCTCTCTGGGGATGCATCAGTGCCTCACAGAGCCCAGCACGTTTTTGGCAGCCTGGGGATCTGTTTTAACATACCTTAAATACTTCTGTAACCCCCTGGTGCAGAGGGACTCCTGTGAGGTTGAATCCACGTTTCCCCATCTTGCCTAAAAATAAAGGGTGTACTGGATAATCATTCCTCTTTGAACAAAGGCTGAACTAGTAAGTATTATACAGGTTGGTTGGCAGTAGTGTAAGTGCCACTTGCTCTTTTTTACCCACACACCTTCCTCTCCCTTCCTGGACACCAACCTCCTTCTTGAAAAACACATCCTTGCTCTACAAGAGAAGAAAAGCTTTGTAATGCAGAGAAAACCCAGGTTCCTTCTTCATGCGGGGGAAATCCTTCATCAGAGGTAAAACCATAGGATGCTAATCTGAATCACCAACTTGGGTTTTAAAAATAGTTGCCCAGCAGGATGACAGCTGCATAGCAGCTCACTGTTCTCCTCCCTCAGCAGAGCCTGGTGCCTGTGGGCTCCTCTGCTGAAGCCTCCCTCCAACTCCAAGGGGTTTATAAATAGATACTGCCATCGAAATATCCTTCTTTCAGGAGCTTTAGATGTCTCTTATTGAGTAGGCACCACGAGAATTAATTAATCACTGTGTGTGGGAGATGTGCTGGGTCTGTGGCAGTGTTGGTGCAGTGAGTGCTCAGCCTGGAGAGCGAGCACCTGGAACAGCCAGGTGAACCCACCCAGACCGGGGGCCTTGGGGATCTTGCTCTTTTGGATGGGGACAGCTTTTGAGTTTTGTGGTTGTTTTTAACAACTTTCCTTAGTGTTTCTTATACAGAAACATCATCTCCCTCTCCTCATATCAGAAACTAACTGTGCTGCTGGGAGGGTCATCACAGCATGTGACCCTTGTGCTTCCAAGGTGGGTGAGAACAGGATGTTGTGTGGATTCACACCCATGTGAGCAAAGCTGATGTCCCTACTGTGACTTTGCCAGCTGATGGCTTTGTGGGATAAAGGCAAACCCTGTGAAGGATAGAGAATAAAGGGCTGAGAGGAGAGCAGAGGAAGATCAGGGTTTAAAAAGGCTCGAGATGCCTACAGCCCCTGGTCTCCTTCTGGAGAGTTGCAACTCAGGGTTTTTGAAAGACCCTCCCCACCAGAATTGCCTATGCTTGTACAAAGTGAAATGAGAAGCAAAGAGAAACCTTTGACAAAGCAGTGCTGATCAATTCCTGGGGGAATTGATGGGATTTTCAAAAGGCCTTGGCTTTTGTCTGATTCTACAAGCCATGGGTGTTCACCACTGACTCTGGCAGGAGTGAAAGTGCAGGAAGTCTCTGAGCCCCTTTGCACAGCCTCAGGTCTTCGGTGGCCTGCAGTGATTTCCCCCTTTGCTAACAGCAGTGGGGTGCACTTTCCAAAACATTATCCCTTCCCCATGCTGTATCACACTCCATTGTATTGGGAAGCAAGCTCTACATTCCTCTCCGATACTGAATCAAGAAGTTCTCCTGCCTGCAGAAGGAGAGCTCAAATACCCTTCTTTATATCACTGCTACTCTTCCCACCTGCCTGCTCTGAAAATCACTTCCATTCTGGGCACTGTGTGCTAGAGAATATCTTTTTTATTTCAGAATATTATTAACCAACTTTTGTTGAGTGTGCTACCTCTAGAACCCTTCCTTCAGCATTATCTGACAGCTTCTCCCTGCAGCACTCCCCATGCCTAGCGCTGGCATTTGGTGTCAGCAGGAATGACAGAGAACAAAACAAACCAAAAACATATTTGCTTTTCGAGATGGCTGCAGTGAGAGTGTGGCACAACATGTGCCCCTAGGGAGGAGCATTTATTCACTTTGCCCAAGTCTCAGGGTTGTGACTGTGAACACAGTTTAACGTGATGGTCATCAGAGTGCCATTGCAGCTCCTACCTACCTTCTTTTGCTCTACAGTCTGCTGTGCAAGTTGAGAGGCCAGGGCTGGCACTCCATGGAGACGCTATGGAGCTGCCTCTATTGCCCTGAGAAATGTCAATTTCCAGGCACAGGGCTGGGCAGAGAGAACAGAGTGTGTGCCTTCCTGGCTTACAGGGGAACCTGGGGACCCTCGGCCTGGAACAGAACTCTGCATGGCTCCTAACATAGCATATGGAATGATTTCTGCTGAGCTTCTTCAAAAATTCTAGTTTGAGGAATACAGGGAAATCAGCTATATTGAGACCTGCAATTGTACTTGCGCTGTGTTTGAGAATCTAAGGTGCTTCTCCCTTCTCAAGTTGATCTGAACCACGATGGTCCCAACACTGCAGTGTTGAGGTTTCTCAACTCTTCCTGCTCCAGGGTATGTTCAGGACATCCCATCCCATGTCATGAAAATATTTTCTACTGGGTTCAGTTGGCAAAGGATTGGGAGTAAGAGCTCAGTGCAGAGAAGACAACTTTTAGTTCAACAGAGAGCACACTTGTGTTTTCTGCCGCTGTGAGCAGTTCAGGCTGGCTTGCCTTGGAGGGCAGCGAGCAGCTGCTATTGATGTCTCTGAAGAAAAGACATCAGTATCACTCAGAAAACTTGGGCTTCATTTAGCCTTGTTAAAACCACTCTCTGTTATGTTCTGCTGCAATCATTTAAAACAAAGGCGTTCATCAACACTTGAATTCTCCAGGTCTTTACATCAGAGTGCCTGGGAATGGGAATAAGCCAATGTTTTTTGTTTAAACACCAAAAGAGTGTCAGAAAAGATTAAGTGAATTTCTACAGAGGAAAGCTCTTGCAGATGCAGTGTCAGCTGGGCTGATGCTGTTTGCCAGTATAACAAATGAACAGTGGCACCTATCCGTGCCCTGAACTTGCCATAGTCAAAGCTGAGCTGCTCCAGCAATGACGGAGTATTCTCCTGTGCCACCATTCAGCAGGTGTAAAACAAGCAAGGAGAAAAGAGAGATGATTCCAGGGTAAAAAGTGGGCTGGTGCAGGCATAAGCATTACCTGTGTTTTAACTATTCAACCACAGCATGAGAGGATCCTCTGAGATTGCATTAATTTGGAGGTTATTAGTAAGGGTGACAATGATCAAAAAGCCTGGACCGAGCAGTCAGTGAACCAGGGAAACTTCTACAGCCCAGTCTGAGATGTCCATACCAGCAAAGTACCAACACACAGCACACCAGAAGCAGAGATGAGTTGAGTTTCTCTGCTGAACAAACAACTTTCCTTCAGCTACCACAAAATGCAGACACCACTACTCATGCCTATCCTAAATATTCTGTGCCACTGTGACCTTCCTAATTCAAAAAAAGAAATAAAGGAACTGGAAAAGGCCAAGAAGAGCTGCAGGGAAAATGAAAGGTATGGTTCAGCATGTGCTTAACTCCTTCCTGCAGCCTGGAAGGGTGAAGCTGGGAAGGGCTGCTCCATGCACACGCTGGTTGTGCACACTTTCCTTTGAACAACCACTTTGCCACTGCTGCAGGCAGATTCTGTCTGCCTTTTAGCCTAAACTAAACTTCAAACCAGTTCCCAGTTTCTAGGGGCCAGATGCTAAAAAGCACCCAACTGAAATGAGTTTTAGGCACCTAAACACCTCTGAGTATTTGGGTCGAGTTGTTTCCATGTGCTGCTAAAAGCTCCGTCGCATTCAGGTTCAATGTGACAGCTGCAGCACCACCAGCCTGGTGGTGCCACTGGAGCAGAGCTGAGGCATTTTTTAAAGCTTGTCATGTTATATTCCACTCAGAGAACAAAATGGGGGATTTTTGATTTTAATTTGTCACTTTACATGCAAATTAAATGTTGTATATTTTCACAAATGAATTCAGCCAGTGTTTATAATAACGGAAATCTGCTGCTTGGATTGCTAAATGAAAATTCCCCACACTGCTTGTGCTTCCCTGCGTGAGCTTTTTCACTTCAGCTTTTCTGTGTTCTCTCTTTGAGAATGCCTAAAAGACTTTGTGGGGGCAAAGAAGGACTGAGAAAAAAAAACAAATGAGAAATAATTGTTAGGATTACTCAGCAGGATGGCTGGACAACATTTTGTCCCTGTTTTTTGTGGGAAGAAGTATTGCAGTGCTTAAAATTAAGCACATGCTTAAATGTTTTGTTGATCTGAAGCCAGAATGCTCAAAACTGCAACCAATTAGTCCCTCCCGACCTGGTCCAAAGCCTGTTAAAGTGGTTACAAAACTTAATAATGCCTAAAATGTGCTTAAGTGCCCCTACCATCGGTTGAGTTCACTTAATGCAAACACAGCCCTTCCCCAGCAAGGAGACTGATTACGTTGCATCCCCTGGAAACCAGGAGATGAAAAGTTAAGTATGTTGACATTTTCTTTCAAGAGCAAAGGAACTGGAAAAATAAAACAAGCTTCAGGAAATTATGCCTTTCAGGAACCTTGGAAGACAATACTCAGGCTTTTCGTTACTGTTCTGTGGGCTGTGAGCCACTTGGAAAGCTCTGCACAGAGACTGGCTGGATTGTAACCTGCTATGTATTACTTATTTTTTATTTTAATTGCAAGCAGTCTCTGAAACATTACAGAGCATATAGTGCTAGACACAGCAGAAGTAATTGAAGTGAGAGGGCCACATGCAGTCGGCAGTAAACCACCAAATGTAGGCAGCTCAGAAAAAAATGTCATTGATTCAGCATCAGTGGGACTGGGAGGAGAAGAGGCGGGATTGAGATTATCAACAACAGATCACACTTAAAACACAACAGCAAGAGTACAGAATTTAAAGAAAAGCAGCCAAGGGATGTATTGCTGTAGAGCTGCAAGTGTCTCAAAGAGGGATGGGGCCGTCAGTTCCTCAAGGTCGTTTCAAAGGAACAAGCCAAGCCTGAACAATCTGCTCTTCTCCTGGCTCTGCAAGGAACAACCTGGGTTGTGATTTCCCCTCCAGGAAAAACGGAATGCTTTCACACCATATTGAAAATAGTAATAATTAACTAAAGGAGGCAGAAAAAGAATCCCTGGCTGTTTGTTTTGAGGTGGGTATAAAGCAATGCAACTGTAGTTCAACTGAAAGCAAGGTTGGAGAGCTCCTTTGAGGTGAGCCAGGAGGCCACTGTGTCGTTCAGCTTGCTTGTCCAATGTCTCCTCCAAGACCGACCCAGGGTGAAAATGACTTCAAAGCGTTAACATCCCCCTGTCCCTGCACACCCTTATGGGGTGTCACCCCAACTCATATTAAATGGCATTGACCATTCTGAATGGAATTGGCTACAGCAAAGGTTAATGATCATTTCTACCTTTAAATAGTTTATGAAGATGTTTCATGTCTTCTAATAACGCAGATATTGGAACTTGCTGTTCTTTCCACTGACTTGCATATCATTGAACTTTCTTCTGGAAATGATTATCCCCAGGCAACCTATAAATCTCACTTTCTCTGGCTCAAAAATGCTGGACAATGTAATGAACTGTTGCAAGGGCAAAGACAGTGGACAGGGTCACCTCTTATGAGCTGGCAGCACATGTGCTTTGGCTGGGTACTCAGACCTGCACAGCTTTAGAGAGTCATCTCAGAGAGTCAAAGAAACAGACACCTTAAGGCAGAGTTTGTAATTAAAGAGTATGCATTAGTTCCAAGGATATCACTTTGTGACAGCTTTACATGCTAAATATAATGGGCCTTGTAGCCATCTGGAGTATAACATCACACCCCAGAATTTAATTCAAACTTTCCTGCTACAAAAGTATCTGCAGGGCAATTCCTTCCCCATCACTTCACTTGCACTGAGCTCCTACAGGTCTATCAAAGACGAAGAACAGAGAAGTTTAAAGCTCCAAGTGTCCAGAGCAGCCAAAGCTTTCATCAGAACCCCAAGTCACAGAGCACAAGGGCTTGAGAATTTTACGCAGAAGGTTGCAAGAATCTGTAAGGTCCTGTGTGAAAATAAACTAAAGATCTTCATCTATGAAGTCTCCCCCAGCTTCAGGTTGACATCAAGTGTGAATGTGTGGGTGTGTCTGGGAGCAGGGACAGTCATCGTGATCGTGGACAGGGAATGCACTGTCTGATAAGCAAACAGTTTATGGGCTTGGATGTGTTTGGTTTCTGCTTCCAGTCACTGAATATCTTCAAGTGAGGTTTTGGGGGGGGGTTTTGGCAGATAGAAAAGCTGTTCATCTCCTCATTTCTGGAGACTGGCTTGTCAGTAAGTCACTTTTTACCACAGTAAACCTTGCTTGCATTTCATTCCTCTGAAGGACCTCTTATGAGAGCTCCTGACCACCTCTGTTTCACAACTCCTTGAACTCCACACTTGAGCAAGGTTTGCCCTCAGAAGTTTGAACCGCTAGGTCCAAGACCTAAGCTACCTGCAGACTTAACCATTTTCTTTGAGGTTAGAAGAAAATAAACAGTAATATTTCATAAGTACCGTTGGTCAGAAGAAATGACCCATGTTTTTATCTATTTTTCTATTTAGAATTGGTCGCAATTACAGAAGGTGATTAAAACAGATAACTTTAGTTCCAGAATTGTCACGAGATAAAAAGCAGACTACAGGCTCAGTCTTTTCCCCTTAGTTCCTTCAATTAGTAGCTCCTCTCCCTACTCCTGGCAATGCCTCAGCAGATCCAACAGAGCTAATATGGAAAGATGTTTGTCCACACTATCATTTTTAATGGCTCCAAAAAGAAAAGGCACGGACAGTTCTTAAACCCCAGACAGCAAACACAAATATAAATCTCCCTAGGCAAACCAGAGTAAAGTCGTGATACACTTTACAAGCTGTAAACGCTGATTTTATTAGCCATTTATGGGCCACTTTGCACAACACAGCTTTAATATTAAACAATAAAGCTCACAACATACTTACAAAGGAAAACAGACTCTCTTATTTACTCCTGAATTGCAAGTGTGGCATCCCCTGATCACATGAAATCAGCAGAAAAAAGGTTATTCAGTTTAGGTTGCATATTTTTCATTCTTGATGTCTCATACCATGCAGACTGTGCAGTGACACAAGAAAAAATTCAACAGCCACTGGAACCTGTAGTAATGAACATTCAGTAAGCATTGAGCAGCCCTGTACCCACATCAGTATGCACACAGACTTCAAGAAAACTTGTCCTTGTCGTTATGGGTATTTATCATTTATAATCTGATACATCAGATGTCTCATGTAAGATAAGGTCTGACTGTACAAGGGACAGCATGCAAAATGCATGCGTTTGTATGCAAAATAAGAGTAATTTCTTATTTTGAGGCTACAGTCAGAACAGGAAGGGAAGTACTGCTAATCCTCACTATAAATGGAAAACAGACTCGGGGGGTGAAGTGATTTGGCCAATACTACACAGGAATCAGGAGAACGAACACTAGCATGTCACCCTCCCAAAATCTCTGCAAAATACGTGCTGTCCCTCAGCAGAGCTGATACAAGGGTCCCTTTGTGCCTCTAAAGGATTTTGACAGTTGGTTGGTGTGGGGAATGGTGGACCTGGTCCTGTGCCACCCAAAGTACAACTGCCCAGGCTTTCTGGTGCAAGGAAGAGGATTTGTAATCCCACAGCACCAGCATGTCCTGCTTTATCCCTTCACAGGCCCCGATCTACTCAAGCTTGGCTTCAGGAAGGCCAGAGAAAATCCAGCTGTTCCATTTCTTTTTTTCAGCTGGCAGCCACAAAGATGTCCATACATTTGGTCACTCTTCCAACTCAAACCATGCCAGGCTAGTGAACAAGGCTTGTAAAAAAAATCTTAAACCAGATGGGCCAAGTTTCCCTGCATCTGGTATTTGCTAAAGATGACTCAGACAACCAAAATAAAGGGACAGAGATTCCCTTGCTGATGTAAAACTGAGCTCCCAAACGAGCTTACCCATCACACTGCTATGCACAGATATGCATTAGAAATATCTCAAAATAAGACCAGCTCATCCAGCTGGAGGGGAAAACAAAAGTAGCACAGTGAAGCTTTGATCTATGAAGACAATTGAGCTAAAGGGACAGTCTCCATGGAGTCCTTTAATCTGACGGAGGGCAGGGCTAGATGGGATATAGGGAAGAAATCATTCCCTGTGAGGGTGGGGAGGCCCTGGCACAGGTTGCCCAGAGAAGCTGTGGCTGCCCCACCCCTGGAAGTGTCCAAGGCCAGGTTGGACCAGACTTGGAGCAACCTGGTCTTGTGGCGCATGGCAGGGGGTGGAACAAGATGATCCTTAAGGTCTCTTCCAACCCAAACCATTTTGTGATCTCTGGAAACCAGAGTGCCCAGTGTTTTGTAAACTAATTTGAGGTACTTTAACAAAAGATGTTCTAACCAATTAAAGTAAATGCTACCTTAATGAGAGAAGACAAGCTTTCACAGACTGCTGATCTAAGTCTTCCCAGACAGGGCAGGGAGTGTGATGCTATACATGGACCACCAGCAGAGTCTGGTGAGCTCTGTGAGCAGAGCACACACATACTTAATTAATGGCCAGTCTTCGCGAGCGAAGATTTGGGAAAGGTCATTAACCCTTCGAGCCTGCGCAGTGGATTTTTTTAGGTGAGACACAGCGTGCGCTGAACTGAGCCCACCCTTTAATCCTGAGGTTCATCTGCCGGGGCCGAGTGAAACTCGGACAGTGGCAGTGAGGGTCTCAGAACGTAGGTTTGTTTAGAGTGACCTTCTCTTAGATGGATTGCCTCACAGGGCTAACGAGCTCCATCTGCCCGGGGGGCCGGGAATCGAACCCGGGTCGCAGCGGTGAGAGTCCTGCACCCTAACCACTAGACCACCAGAGGCCCCCGCACACACATACACAGCAGTGCCAAAGCTCAGTCAAGATCAGAGTTTTGTCTATTGGCTCATTTAATATGATTATTCACTAAATCACATCAATGCTAATTATTATGGAAGAATGCCAATGGTTTTGTCAGGAAATAGTACTGCAAAATATTCCACTAAAATCCAAATGGCTCTGGAAGGGAAAACAGAAGTTCAGCAAAGCCCCAGCTTCCCTGTGGTGACACTGGCACACTCAACAAGTGCTCAGGTAGCACTCTGCACATGCTGTAGAAGTGGCAGCCAAGGCAGATGTAATTACAGCACATATTCCTGAACAACTCTGCTGTAAAAAGTGCCTTTTGCCCAGGATGCCTCTAAAACCTTCTTACTTTCCACTCAGCTGGCTGTGTCCAGGTTGAGTTACCCACCTCACAAGGACAACTGTCTTGGACGGCTCAGTGCATGTTTACCTCCAGTGCTCTGCAGATACAATGCCTCATCCAAAGGCAGACACCTGGCACTGCCCATCCATCACTTGCAATCCCTCACCTTAAAAGGAGATGTGGGATCTGCCAATGTGCTGCAAATACACCCACCCTACTTACAGCAGTCACGTCTCCCCAGCCCCCCAAAGTAACCACTCCAGAATATTCAGTTCAACATGTTCCTTGTGGTTGTTTCAGTTGGATCACTGGCCACTATCAAGCCTCAGTGTCCATGTCAGTGTGAGCTGGTGGCATCGGGCACAGCCGTGTCTGAATGGTCTCTGAGCTGTGGCCACACACCCGGGAGGTTTGTGTTGTCTTTAATGGCCAGAGAACAGGGCCTGCTGTTTTCTCAACAGAGTGAATGTGCAAACCAGCTCGTTTTGCATGGAGTAAACAATTACTGACACTGTCACAGAAAAGGGCTTTTGGACTGTGTCTGCTATAAGAATAATAGAGTGAATAGTTGGGGTTTTTTTTCCCCTTGATCTCTCAAAATTTGTAGTAAATGTTGGTTACTAAAAGGGCCAGAAAAATACGATGGAAGAAAAAAATAAGGAGTATGCAATTAAAACTCTGCCATTCCTAAATGTAGCCACAAATCAGTGACTAGGGAAAGAGGAAACTTGCCATTTAAAGACAAACTGTTCCTATTCAGTTAAGCCTAGGAGCTTGAAGCAGCAATTGTCAATGAGAGAATAAGGACTATTACTGTTGAAAATATAAACAAATTTTAATTACAGTTGACATTTTTGAGACTGGTGCTGAGTATTGTCATCAGATAGAAAATCGGTGTCATCTCTCTCCCCTTAGGGACACGAACACGCAGTGGGAGTGACTCTGAGTGTAAACCAGGCTCCAGCCAGCTTTGTTACCCATCTTGCAGTTGGAAAGGAAACCTTATGCTGTCATATTTAGAAAACAAACCCCTATTGACTGAGCAAGACCTCTCCACGATGTGGCAGGGGATGCTAAAATCTCTCAGCTATTAGCAGGGAGCTGAAGTCTGAGCACATGGTGAGAGGCTTCTTCAGTCTTGCTCCTCCACTCCCTCCCCCCAGCCCTGGCAGCAGGAACCTCTGCAGGGCAGGGCCTTTGCCCTCCAGAGACGGCGCTGCCGGGGGCTGGATGTGCCACGCGGAGAAGGGCCCTGAGAGAGGGGACGTGGAGCTGTGCCACAGCCAAGGGAAGGGACATCACAGTGCAGCAGCACAGCTCTGCCACTCCTGCCCTGCCAAAACTGCAAGTTGACATGACCAGGGCTTCCTCTTCTCAGTGGATACACGAAGTTCACTCTCTGCATTTCCAGTATTTGATGACAGGTTTTTAGTGATGAGCAAGAAGCAGCTGTAACATTTAAAGCAACAGATCTGCTTTCTAGCATGGTGCCTTCTGGGCATCTGCCTTCCAGGGCAAACACTGACTTCTCCATGGATTGAGAGGCCAGTGGCCCACTTCTGCCTTCTGAGGACACCTGCTCAATCCAGGTGTTCAGGGTTAGGCCCTACCAGGACCCTAAGCCAGCACTTCCTACTGCTTAGAACAAACCTCCCAACTCACACAGCCCTCACAGAAATCCAAACCCCAAGTTTTCTGAGTTTGGGCAACCAACAGCAGGCAACAAAAGTTTTGCTAAGGAAGCTGCAGCCCTCTGCTTCAGAGACAGAGCTGGTAACAGCTCCCTCACGCCGGGGAGCGACGGCGATTCTGATCCCCAGCACTCACAAGCTGCTGCGTGGAGAGCAAAGGCAGCTGTGCAGGAAGAGGCAGCACAAGACAGTGCAATGTGAAAACAGGCCCAAACTGCAGATTTTAGCATCTGAACTAAGGATTGGTTCCAGTCCTCTCCTTCCCTGCTCTGTCCAGCTCCCTGCAAGTTTGGAAGAGGGTAATGCTGAGGAAAAAGGGATCCCAGCCTAGTGTTTTGCAAACAGTGCTGGAATTTCTATGAGCTGACCAACAGAACTATCAATTGAAACAGAGGCTGGGAAATACCAAATTTCTTCTCCAAATAGGAGATGGGGCTGGAGGAGAAATTTCTTATTTAACAGTAGGAGGTTCTAAAACCAGCACAAAAGAAGTAAGGGGCTTTGATATTGATAATAGCCTAAAAGAAGTATGTGCTGTCCGTGAGCTCATCCTTTTGACCCACAGACAGCTCTGTCTCTGGGCAGTGTTCCAGATCTAACACAAAGTAATTGTCAGTTCTTTGTGACTTTGACTAGAAATCTCAGTGCTGAGAGGGGAATCTGCTTGGGCTTTGATGTAGAGATTTTGGTAGTGTCTATGGCTCCCCATCTCAGAACACACTCATTTGATGTATTGTTGAGTAAAGGTATTTGTTTTCTTCTCAGAGAACATGCATGTAGCTTGGTAAATCTATTTCCTGACTGCCTTTTAAGATAGGTAGTACAAGGGTTGTTTCTGAGGCATCAGTTTATCTGATACAGAGAACAAGGCTGGAGACAAATGTAGAGACCTCCAAAGTGTTGGCATTATGTGTCACTTTGAGGTCCCCTCTGGTTCCTTCCAGGTACATTTGACAGAAAGCAGGTTCCCTCCATACAAACTATCCTGTAATGTCAGTTTTATCTAGCACATCAAGGGGTTGAGGAGACAGCCTCTCCTGGATCAGGAACATGTACTGGCAGCAGCAGGAAAGGCATGTCTCCCTACAGGACCCATGCACTGTCTATCAGTACAGGCTGATCCAGCCCCATGTTGGGAGGGACTCGTTCCCATTGCCAGTATCCCAGCACACTCCAATCTAGCCATTACCGGATGAGCCTGGTCATTTTTCTGCCAGCATTCAATTGCAGTAGGTTTTTCTCAGCCTCTGCCAGGCTCCCCCTTTGCCGTGTGACGAAAGAGCCACACTTGACTTTTCTTCCGTAACTTCAGGAAGCTGAGCCTCTCTAAAGCTGTTTTGGGACACTGCCATGAGCCTCTTAGGAGTATTAAGGCATCCTGGCTAAGCAGCACATGACACTGCAGCACAGCCGTGCCACTGTCAGTGCAGGTGGAAGGGCCTTTCCCCACCATCTCTGCAGCTCTGTATGTGCCAGAGAGACACCAGTAGATTCTCCAATAACCTTTAGTGACTCTGCACTGAATGCCTTGGGGAAAACAAAGCTTAGGGCATTTCTCTGGAACAGGGAAGGGTACCAACACCCCTGGCCCTGGGGTAATCACACCTTCAGTGCCGGTCCCTTCTTTGTTGCTGGGGCTCTAACCTAATCCTTTTACACAGGACTGCTGTGAGAGTATAATTCCCTGAATCATTCCTTTATCTCTTTTGAATTATCCTAGCAAGCCTCTAATCTTTTACAATTTCTTTTTTTGTTTTCAAGGATTCATTTCACCAAGTTCCCCCTCACCCCCAGAGCTCCCATTAGCTGGGATAAGATTTTGCTGAAGTTTTCTTGTTGGTGTTCCCATGAAGTTTTAGAAATGCCTTTCTCTCTTCTGTAGCATTTTGGTATGTGCACCACACAGGTGTGTCTCTACCTTGCCTTGCCATGTAAGAACAAGATATAAATGAGCATCAAAGAATGATATATAAATGAGAAGCCCAAGTTATTTCACAAATGCTGTTTAGCAGTTTAACCACACAGGTATGTTTATAGTTAAATCCATTACACAAAAGGAAACAGGCCCTAGGAAAGTGTGATACCCCCTTATTGCAAAGGCAACTTGCAGCTGTCACTCAGAATTGACATCAAAATGCTCTTTTCCAGGAAATTATATAGTCACCCATGTCCAGGATTTGAACAATTCCTGTTTGCAGCAGACTGGGGCTGCCCTACCTGGCATGCCAGCACACCCAAACCAATCAGCCAGGCCTTGCCAGGAGATAAGCACCTCTCATAAAGGTACAAAGAGAGTAGAGCATGTTTAACATCTTGCTGGATCAGCCTCATAATGTGTTTAAAACAATGGAAGGGGAAAGCATGTGTTCCTTTCAGCACAATCTGTGCCTTATAATCAAGTATAAATGCTCACAACCCGCTTGGATCCTAATGAGGAGAATGACATAAATGGCAGAATGCTCTGCTCTTTCTACAGGTTTACAAAAATGAAATTAAATGTAGGCTTCCTATTACAAAACAATAGGTAAATTGAAGACCAATTATGCAAACCCATCAGAGAACCTGGTGAACTGTGGAGAATTTTGCATTTCTGAGGCGGAACGACTTTTTAGATGAAAAAAACCCCTCTACTCCAAGAAATTGAGAACATCTGTGCCATCAAAGAAAGAATGCAGTGAATAATTGGACAATCATAGACAGGCAGCCATTTGAATATGAAGCCGTTTGTAATGTGGCAGTGGAAGGGAAATTGCAGAATGCCAGTGCTGCCTGACTGTCACTCCCCCGTGCTGTTCCCTTTGTGCCTCTCATGGCGCGTTGTCTGCTCACTTTGCAGGAGTCTGCGGGGTTGGCAGCGAGGTCTCTGGGGTTATCTGCTTTCATTATTTTGCACATCAGACACGTAATGGAAAAGGAGCAGGCAGAGAGGTTCTTGAGCATTTACTTCCTCCAGCATCCGAGTTTAAGTACACCTTTAACCTTCCCCTGACAGACAGCCCAACCTGCAGCCTCCCCCAGACAGCTGACACACAACACACACCAAATATTCTCTCTCTGTCAGCTGACAAACTCTTGTGATCCCTTGCCTCGAGCAATATTATCATCCTTGTTTCCAGCAGGCAAATCCCACACAGATACTCCTGAAGGGAAGACACTGAGCTACCTCACAGCCTGCAGCTCTGCAGACTCCTGACCCCTCTGCAGAAGCGACCCATGGAAAACCCTTCTTTGCTCCAGCTGATGGAATCAAACTGTGGCCAGACTGGAATGTGGGCTCTGGAATGTGGGCACAGGGCCCAGGAGACCTGAGCAACACAAGGCCATGGCTCATCTCCCACTCCAGCATCAAAATTATTTGACCCCAGGAAGAGGAGAGTGAGTGGGGCTTACCCTCTTCCCAGGAACACACAGCTCTGCACCAGCCCCATGCTGCTTCTCAGCACGACCTCTCCTGCAACACGAATCGTGCTGCCAAGTGCTGTGGGATTACAGTGTGAGCACAAATGCTTTAGGATATTGTCCAGGACAAAAAAGGGAAAATAAAAAAGTGATCAACTTAGTTGTGATTTCATGGCTAGTTGCACAGATATTCATGTGTTACTTTGCACAGTCAGTCTAATAACCAGCTTTCAGAAGGACAGACAGCATAATGAATGGGTTGTAAAACACGCTCATAAAAACATTATAGCATGTCTCAGAGCATTTGTTAGCTGTTTGTGATTAACTGGGTCCCCTGTTTTACATTTTCTTATAATTTGCACATTTCCTATGAAAAATAGGCATTCAATGTGCATGCAATTTATTTTAATTTCCCTCCCCCCTCACAAGATGATAAAACTTTTACAGCCATGAAAGAATGGCAATATTGTAGTCACGAGGTTCATTATACAGTAATTAATACATGTTAATATCCTGTAAATATTATGTTATAATGGCTTTAAGTAAATATATACTGTACATTAGCAGTACCTATTAAGTCAGCACCACTTAAAATGAAATGTGACTAATTAATCTGTTTAAAAAGCTTAATGTCAACTTGAATATCTTTAAAAATTACAGTACAGTGTTGCAAGCCTGAGCGGTGAGTCAGTCAGCATTTAATTATGGAACTTTGACATTAATGGTTACTTTCCTGGTTTATTTAACTGGATTGGACACATGGGCCAGCATTAAATGAATGAGAAGGGTAGAAGGAAGGTTTCATTGTTATGAGAAGCTAAAATCCCAAATAATACATCTCATTAACATTACTTTGAGTGGCTGCAAACTTGCCCATGGACCGTTACAGCAGCATTCCCCTGAAAGGGGGGCCAGTGAGCCCCAATAACCTGCTCCATGTGGACAATGCAGCTCCAGTAATGCTGCCTTCAGAAGGAATCGGGGGGACTCCACTGTGGTTTTGTCCATTTGAGGCATTATATCACTTTATTAAGGGATGGTGCCTGGCTCAGCCACGCAGTGACAGCAGCACAGGCTTTGTTCTCTGCTCAGCCAGAGCCTTAGACACTGCCTTTGTCCTGCACAGTGTTTTCCTACTCATGAAAGGCACCCCCTTTAAACAATTTCAGTCACTCTCCACTGACCTAAATATACAAAGGAAAAAAATTCCCCCAGTTCCTTCTGCCACAAAGCACAAATGCAAGAGAAGATGACACATGCTGAACGAGGGGCCCAGGAAAGGTCAGCTTTTCTTTCACCTATGCACTCAGCAAGAATAGATGAGAGAAGGCAAAATCTTTTCCAGTGCATCTTATAGGTATTCATTTTCTATAGAAGTTTTCATCTTAGTATGCATGTGTCTAAAGAATGCCTATCAGATCAGACTTGCTCATTTACTGTTGGCTATGTGGAGGTGCCTATCTCCAGCTTTAGAGATGCCAAAAAAAAAACCAAAAACACAGCTCTGTGAATTGCAGCCTCAATCTTGCCCGAGAAGTGGGGTGCAGGCATTTCAGAGACACACACTAATTCTGAAACAGGGCAAGAACTCAGACCCAGCTCTCCCAAATCCCTTATCAACATTCATAGCCCAAAACAGATTACTGCTCTCCAAAGGTAACTTCAGCAAAGCATAATTAGGCAAACAGAGTTCCGTCACAAACAAAGGCAGTTTAAGAAGCTTATCTTCCGTTAGTAGAAATTATTAAAAAGTCTTTCTTCTAGATAGTCAGATGTTGCCAGGACCACAGATGCCAGAGGTCTTGGACTCTCCGCTTTTCCATGGTCAGTTCCTTCCGATTTTACCATCAAACCCAGCCTGAGCAAGCTCTCCTTGCAGTGCAAATCTCTCCAGTCTGCTGCTGGAGATTACAGTTGGGCAAAGCATTTTATAGAGTAACTACATCAAGGTGATGGCTGGAACTGACATCCTCCCTGGGTGCTCAGGGCAGCAACAGCCAAGACAGAAATCCAAATGCTGGGAGGCATTTCAGGATGATGGGAATAAATGACAAGAGCTCAAGAAAGTCCAAAAGTGTCTGTGTAAACAAAGAACTTTGATCTAGAGGTTGTGGTCTGGCTAAGCAGTGCTGAACCCAACCAAAGACAAGAAAGAGAGGTTTTAGATATATTTTATTTTCCTTCCCTTGCCCCTGAGGCCAGCAGCCACTGTCTAGTCTTTAGTAAATCAGGACAATGGAAAACTATCCCAACTTATTTCCATCTGATAGAGTCCCAAGTGCCATTTGGACAGCTGGGTATTATCTGGCTGTGCTACCTTCTGGGCAAACCCATCAAAAGAGATCACTTCAGGTGTGAAGCAGAGCCTCTGGCTTTCTGGCTGCTCTGCAGTGAGCAAATGGCTGGGACAGCTCCCAAACCGAACCAGAGTCCTCTGTGTTACAGAAGCCCCTGAAATCTTGTATTTTATCTAATGCTTCAGCATTGGCTTTAGAAATAGGAAAACCAGCAGCATTCCATGGCATGCTGCAAATACAAGAACATGGATAACCAGAGCACCAAAGAGGCAGAGGTAGTGGCTGGGGTGGGAGATTTGCATCTCACAATGGGATCTCCCATAGCTTTCTTCAAAGGTAAATCACTTATCAACCCTGGGCCTCAGTCTCCCTACTGCTAAATCACTATTCACATTTGCTTACCTCCTAAATTGCTGCTGGGCTTATCTAATTAACAGTCACTATACATCCAGAGATAAAGCAGTTTTATAAGTGCATTGTATGTCTTGTAATCTCTTGATGTTCCCATGCAAAAGAGACATCACAGAGCATGGGAATACCCTGGGCAAGCTCTGAGTCTGCTTTTCACTTCCAAGAGCTCCTTTCTCAGTGACCCCTGGCCTCTCATGAGTGGGAGTGATGTGCAGCATCCCCACTATCAGCTTCTAGAAGCCATGAAAACCTGTTGTTATGACCAGAGAGAAGTAACCAGCACTATTATTTGGATCATTTGCTGAGGTTTGTAACCTAGAATTAATTTTTGAATTGAGTCCCAACACTGCCTATTTCACATATATCTGGGTAGCCAGATATATGTGAAAGAGCCCTTTTAGCAACAGAAGCAAACAGAGCTACAATCAAGCAGCTCAAGGCACAAACCTCTAATAGATCAGTAATCAGTAATAATCAACCCTTCTCTTTATGCTCAGGGAAATCTAATAGAACCCAGCTATTCTACAGTGAATACATTTTCATTTATAAGACTAAATGCAAGCATATGTTATCTACTTAATTAAAACTGAAGTTCTCTAACTAACCATTTGTTGTTTCTCCTGGGTGCACGTTACATACATTACTGGTGTCTTCCTGAAATCCATTGCTAATGGATTAAAATAACTTGATGAAATGTTTAATTTGCTACATGAGGTTATGAAAGAGCACAAAATGCTTTGGTGCTGTGCACATAGGGAACTCCACCATTATCCCAGAGCAGCAGCTCCCATTTCTCTGTGTAGGAATGCCAATCCTTCCCCCAGGGTCCTCTTGTCTTTGGGGAGGGGGAAGATGTGACTCTCGCAAACCCCAGTGCAACTGCTCACACTGGAAACTTGTCTTTTTAGGCTTTGGTCAGACACATGTGACGCTGACCCTGCAGAGACTTGAACCCTCTGAAGCACCAGCTGGGAGCCAGGCAAGACGTGTCAGCACATCTCTAACAGCACCAACCACCCACCTTCAGGCAACAGAAATGTTCCCAAGTGTTCAGGCCCCCTGCAAGAGGGAGAACCTTTGAGTATGGGAGTCCTCTCTGTAAATCTGTCAGGCTTCAGGAAGAAAAGACAGTAGAAATTAATTAACTGCCATTGTTCAATTAGAAAGGAGGATTCCTATTAAATGTTGTCTTTGGTTGTTTCTTTTTCTCTGACTCAATTCTGTTCTTCAGATCTTTCTGAACAGGAAGGTGTGGCCATGCTGAGTCAGTTCAATCTGTGCTGGTGGCACAGGGCCCCTGTGACTCCTGGTACCCATGTCTGTGCTCCCAGGGCTACAAGAGGCCCCTCAATACTTAAGGACAAAATTTTCCCCAGAAAGCTCAAACATATCCTGTCATTGTTGCACTGGTGGTGAAACATTAATTTCCTTGCATTTTCATACCTCTTTTTCCCAGATGAGCATCCACCCTCTGAGGGGGCACAGCTGTCCCCTTCTCCAATAAAAGGCTGTGCTTTGTGTCCAAATTATTAACATCTTCAAAGGGTCACAATCTTTACTAGTGGGTATAAACCTGGCTCATTCATTGGCTCTCAGGTTACATTTTCTTGTTCCTGTGTTTCCCATGCACAAGTAACACCATTGGCTATTTTGAGTGTCATGAAGAATCTCCTCTATAGGAAAGCAGAGAGGAGTGGAGGTGAAGCATTACCAAACTAAGGCTGATGGCTACTGCTCTTGAATGAAAGGAACTCCCTGACAGCTTCACATCATTACTGCAAATCACATTATTTAGAGAGATGCCACCAGGAATTCTGCTTTGCTTCCAGCAGACACAAAGTAAAAGGGCACCTTCTCCAAGCCATTCAGTCTATTCTCCATTATAATTAAAAACAATTTCTATCCTCAATAGGGTTTCATTCAGGTAACTCATTACCCCCAAGAGCCATTTGTGAAACTAAATTGAGAATGCAAATTAATGTCAGCTATAACAATAATGCTTCTTTTTTTCCTCCTTTCCACCTCTTTTGATAACTTCCAATTTTGGAAGCTTTCAGGTGCCTAAAGGAGAGTTGCCAAGCGACAAAGAGGGTTTTGTGCCCTTTTTATTAGATGATATTTCGTGCCTAATTGCTGCCATCCTGGCACATCAGGCAGTCCCAGTGCTACACCTTCAGTCAGAAACACAGAGCAATCAGAGCCCCAGCTGCAGCCCTGTGCCAGGGTTTTCTCCATCAGCTGAGAGAGTGGAGTTACTTGCTGTGATTACAGGCAGGAATTCCCTGCAATGTCTCTGCACACTTCTGCCACAACAACCAATTGTTCTGGATATCACTGTAACCACAGCTGGAACATCCATGTATCCTCTGCAAGGAAACACAAAGTCTCCAACCATGCAGAGTGCTCTGACTCCACCTGTACTTGCTTCCCCTCTCACTCACTGTTTTCTTATTTTATCATGTCATTATATTATCATGTTTTTGCCTGCACTTCTTTAACTCCTGGCTGTATATCCAGTCTGATGCAGCTCAAATCTAGCACAGCCAAAGGACACCTGCTATTCTTTACAAAGAACAGAGCAGCAAATACAAGAACTGAAAAGCTTTGCTTCTGTTCCTCACTTAGGCAATACGTGACCACAGCAACAGCGTGGAGGGACACAAGTTTTTGGGTTTGGTTTAAAAGGGCAGGAGTGTGTGCACAGGGATGCTGCATCGATCAAACATGGCTTACCCACAGGCTCACATCAAAAGGGGAGTAAGGTCCCCTGTGTTTCCCATCAAACACACACAAAAGGCCAAATGGGTAAAACTGACCAAATAATTAATGCTAAAAACTGAAGAAAGCCAGAAACCCTGACCCCAGGGGATGGCTGAAATGCAGAGCCAATCGCTGCTGCTGGTCCCTGCTAGTGTCGTAACAAAAAGGCAAAGTTGTTATTTATGTCCTTTATTCCTGTAGCATTTGATGTCTTTAATGCAGTCTGTGCACAGGAGTGTGATGAAGTGCTCTTACTTCCATTTCACATACAAGGAAAGAGACACAGCCTCCTATTCTCAAAAGGTGCTTGAGCACCTAATGCCCTTGGAAATCAGCTCTAGTGGAGCACTGAAACACCTGGGAAAAACACATGCCCAAGGGGCTCATCCAGACTTGCCAATACTGGGAGCTGCACGCTGACTGCTCGCCCAGAGCCCCGAGATGTGGCGGATGAACACCCTGGCAGCCGTGTCTGCCACAGAGAGAGCAGCTCCTGAGGGCTGGTCTCTGCTGCTGTGGTACCCCCAGGCACAGCTGGCCCTTCCCAGAGAGCCTGTCACTGCAGACAAGGATGCCCTGCTGAAGAAAAGCTGCATCTCAAGTACACAGAGCACCAGCACGCTCAGAGTCAGAGCACCAAGGCTGGGGGCCGTGTTCTGGAGCTCCCTTTCTCCATGATATAGGTTCAGTAGGGATCCAAGGGGTTATTCCTGTTTCACAGCAAGTGGAAGTATTTTGAGGGTCTTCTGACTCCTGAGTGGGATCTCAGCTCTGCTCCTGATTTTTCAGTGGCCTTTAGCAAATTACTCTTCATCTTTCTGTGTCCCCATCTGGAAGAGCCAGTTACTGGTGCAAGCCTCATATTTGATGGATTAGCTTGTTACTAATTCCACTGTGTTCGACAAATCCTAAGTATCTTTTACTAATCAGCAGAAACTTAATAATTCTCATTATGAGTGCTTCCCATGTCCTTTCTGATAAAGCTCACTGGGAGATACAATAGTTTTCCAGAACAGAGGCACAGTCCCTTGAAAAAAACAGCAGGAAAAAACAATCAACCCATTTCTTTACAAAAATAACTTCATATCATTATGGGAATTTGCTTCACATTAGATTTCCAGAGGAATTTTCCACTCACTCAATTTCTTAGCTTTTTCCCCACAGAGAAACTGCTTTTTAAACCCACATTTTCTGGGTAATTGGACTGAAAATGGGTTTTTCATGGCAGAGAATGGAGCTGTCTCCTCCACTGTTGCCAGCCCACACTCCAGAGGCTCTTCACTTTGTCCCCTGAACATGAAGCTGACACCAGTATTCCCAGTGGGTTACCAGATGCAAACACCAGTATTCCCAGTGGGTTACCGGATGCAAACATCAGTGCTCCTCATCGCTCCATTCCCTCCCAGGACAGAGTGCCAGACTGAGTCTCACCCAGCAGAGCTCCTCAGGAAACTCCTTCCTGCAAAGCACCGCAGCTGCTTGTGTTTGGGATGCAAGGAAGCATCTCCCACTTGTGGAGGTTACTCACCACAGCTACAGAACAGCCTGTGTGTAAGGCTAAAGTTACAAAGTGATCTCGTGATTGAAGTCGAATGTCCAAGTCCAAATGAATCCAAACAGAGACAATCCCCTGGATTTGCAGGATGCAGGTGGTGATCACACACAGGGAGTTCCACCCCAGCAGAGACCTGGATGCATTGTCCTCTAATGAATGCAAGTGTCTGCTCCCTCTCTGACCCCCTTTGCCAAGAACAGGAGCAAGGGGGAGGGAAGGGGGTGATCCTATGTGAGGGGGTGGGGGGTTTCTCTTGTTTTTTAAGTCTGGTTGACATTTTGACTTTGAGCTGCTTGGAACAGCTACATCTCTTGCTATGCATATTCTTGATAACCATCATCCTTGCTGACACACCACTCACCTTTGGAGATAAAACAATGAACCACGACAACTTGTGATAGCAGGGGCTCCCACCTCTGCCTGCTGAGGCACCAGGACAAGCAGTTTCAAAGCAAAGAGGGCACTTTTCCATACTAGAGATGTAGTTTTCAGTTTCTCCACTCTTTCAGACTCTACAAAATAAAAAACATAAGCAAGACAACAACTGCACATGTTTCTTTTTGATTTTCTGTGTAAAAAGAAAGAGACAATTGTATTTTTGGTAAAACAAAGTGTTCATTTGGAGGAATATCGTAATTTTTTACTACCTCAAAAAAACCCCACGAGACCTCAAAAAATTATTCATAGGAAAAGCTGATGTTTCACTTCTATTAATTAGTTTTCCTTACATTCAGCAAGCAAATTCACCTTCATCCACTGATAGTCAAAGCTTTCTTCTTTTTTTGCACGGAACTATTACTGAAAATTCATTTTGATTTGGAGTCCAGGTTCTCAGGTAAAGTTCTCAAAGAGATAGAGAACAACAAAAATCTCTATTGTCTTGAGAATAAAAAAAAACTTAGCAAGTCTCCAGATGATATTACACATCAAAATGTGTCAGAAATGGCTTCCTGAAAGAAAAGATTACTCAATTAATCAAATAACTTGTAAATTCATATGTCTGGCATGAGCAAGACTCAAGGGAGTCTCATGAATTGTAAAAAAAGACTCTGGCTCCTCCCTGCCCATTTCAATTGAATGAAATAAGAGCCAAGAGAAAGTGGCCCGAGATGTCTTTGGAAACACGATGTGACTCCCCATGATGTATGGGAAGGGGACTGGCCAGATTTGGTCCCTAGGGCAGTTCAGCACGACAGTGGCAGCAGCTTTGGCCTGTGGAGCTGCTGCTTGGAGCAGTCCAGCCCCTTGCAGCCTTCCTTGCACCCCCATGTACCTATATACTCTCCCCTAGACAATATATGTATCTGTCTGCCTTATCCTTCCCTAACCTTTACTCTGCTCCTCCAGACCTCTCCTGTTCACATTCCCAGTATGCCCTTCCCCTTACCAATGCCCTTTCTCCAAATGCAAGAACCTTGCAGGTCATAAAAGAGGCTGGAGGGATGGAATCTAATCCCATCATTTCCTTTGCAGCAGGCAGATGCTCCCTCCCCAGACAATACACAGCAAAACTAAGGACACCCTTCAGAAACCCCCTGAAGTGTTCCGGGGCAGGCTGGATGGGGCTGGTCTAGTGGAAGGTGTCCCTGCCCATGGCAGGGGGGTGGAACGAGATGAGCTTTAAGGTCCCTTTCCACCTTTCCCACCTTTCTCTCTAGTCTGGGATTGTGTGATATCATCCTATTACCTGAGCAATCTGCAGACACATCCAATACTGCACGTTGGGAGTGAGGGTGGGATGGTTGGATGGGGCAGGAGGAGACCCCAGCATGGGCAGATGTCTGGACTTGCTCCCTCCAGTCTGTGCAGAGCATGGCCGGTTCAAAGGCTGCCAGGTGGTGCGTTGTCCCCAAAATGTCATCCATTTCCAAATCACCTCCCCATGCCTGGGTGGGCTATTTTCAGTCACAGGCTCACTGTGGCAGCAGTATCAATACACAGACATGTCAATAGGGTGTCTGAAGAGACATTTTAGTTGTGAGCTGTGGTCTTTCTTAGCTGAAAGTACACCAGTGCACCCATAAAAGTAATATAATCTCAGGAACAGAGGGACCTCTGCTAAAAGGATTGGTGAAAGCCAGGCTAATTCCTGCTCTGTTTTCTCAGGAAAAGTCTCCAGGACAACTGTCCAAGAACTACTGAGCCAGTTGCTGGGCTCAGTCTGGCTCTCACCAAAGGTCTTCTGGGTCCCCTCCACTGTCATAAGCACTTCTCTGATTCTGCTCAGTGCTGCCTAAGCCCTGGGAAGCTGCATCCTGCTGTGTGATTAGATCCACCATCTGAACCACATGTCCATTCTGTTTAAAGCACAGCTTTGGGAATCCAAGGCCTGGGTTCAGTTCCAGTCCTGAGACAATCTTTCTCCATAATCTTGGGCAGGAGATTAAATATCAGTGAACTCCAGTTCACCTTCTGCACAATGGGGAGCACACTGCTTTATCTGTTCAGACTGTCAGCCCAGTGACCCAGACACTGGACAGGTGGGCATACACCAAGGGGAGACCCTCTAAATGTCACTACCATACAACTGAACATTATTCTTTGGGAATATCAAAGAATGCTAAAGTCCATCCAGCCCCTGTTCACCCTAAACGTTTTGTATACTTGCCTGTAGGCTCACAATTTCTGTGGTATTTTTTACAGTCTGCATAAAAGCAAGAAGAAGGACCATCCTGCCTTGCTAATACATCCAAGAAACCCCATTAAGTTATCCCTAGCCACAATCTAAACCCATGGGGACAGGCTGACAGCCCAGTGCTGCTGTTTCCTCTGTTGTCAAGGCCTCCTGTGCCACCCCCTCCCCTGTGAGACCTATTGCAAGAACACAAGCATTAGTTCTGGTCAGCTGGCAATATAACTGGGTCTCTGGGGAGTCTGCAGCCTGCCTATCATGTGGAGCTCTGGCCTGGAGGATCTGCTAATCCACCCATGCTGACCAGTGGAGTGTAAGGGAAGCTCACCTGTGGGGAATGGAAGGCACTTAAGCCTCAGAGGTTGAGTCCTTTGACCCTGGCTGAATAATTTCACTCATTTTCAGAGCACTTACTTGCACAAACCCTAAAAACTGGCCAGGGGAAGCTCATCATTTGTCCACAGCAAAAGTGCCAGGCTCCATCAGGCAAGATTTCGTTCCACAAGAGTGTTAAACAATGAGAGTGTTAAATGACACTCTTGCTTACAGCATACATTTTCATGCTGCTGAACCCAGCAAACTCTACTTCTTTGAAAAGCCATGAGGTGCCTCCAATGGCATTTGGGACTAGTAATGCCCATTTCAGGCTGGACAGATGGGACACAAGGACGCCTCAAAATGACCCGGGAAAGCCATAGGACCTAGACAGCCTAAACAGACTCAAGCTGCAGGAACTCACACATCTCTCCATTGAATACAGGAGTTGCTTCCGTTTACACCAGCTGAGAATCTGAATCGGAACTGCATTTCTCTACTCTCAGGTGATAATATTTGGACGCAATCTTATGAAGAGAACACAAACAGCTCAAGTCACTAAAAGCTTGAAACAAACATCCTCTATCCTGTGGGGTAGAAAGCATTTTTGTTCTTTAGCATTTGGGGTGGCTCAGGAGCACTGGTGGGGAATGAAAGCCCCTAAGTATAGACAAGGGAAATAAATCTTCAGCTTGTCAAGATGGTAAGGAAAAAAAGGTGTATTTGTTTTCTGAGTGAATAAAGTTCAGTTTAATCTTTGTTCCACTAGGCTGCAATTCCACAGAGTGTGGTGAATTCTTGCAATGGGAGCAGAGGGTATCCTGTAGGCCCCAAAGCTGTACTTTTGCATGAATTAACAAAAACTCAGTGTTCTGTGCAAACCTCATCTGACTGTAAGCTGAGCTTCCTAATTGAGAAGCCATTTTTTCCTCAATTAGAGAACCTTCGGAATTCAGCTGTTAAGCCTTTATTCTGAACAACAATATGCCCATTTCCATCGTAAATCTAGCCCAGGTGCCATACTCTCTGCTTACATTTAGCTATGGGCTGTGGGGACAAAGGGCCCCCAGGGAGTGGGGTGGCCTTACAAGAGTTGGATTTCAACACCACCAACACTTAGGGTTTGTCCCAGCTTTCTGCCCATGTGCAGCTCCAAATCTTCCCGGTTCTTGTACTTGATTAACCATGCACACCCAAGACATGTGAATTCTCCCACCCCCAGCTTCTCCTTCTCCCAAGTACCATGCGCTGGAAGCAGAAACATTCATAGCTTCAGATGAAGAACCTATTCACTGAGCTCACTTGAAGATACTTATTTTGACCTAATTGTACCTTGCACAGGAGGTAACACCACATCCTGCACCCAGCTCCTGGACCATACCAGAGCACCCTTCAGAGCAGCAGCACTGGCAGCAATAAACAATAACAAGCACTTGATTTCAGTATTCTGTAGGATCTAAATGCATTTCAGGCACTCCTGTTGCTAGCAAATGAACTCGTTAGTTTGATCACCCTTTTGGGTTTTGGGGAAAAAGGCTGGCAAGGAAAACACACCATCATCTGCAAGCTGAGCAAGCCACAAGGATTTGTTCCCTCTCTTCCTACTCATCCCAGCCCTGCACCAGAAAAGCAGTCTGGTGTAAAATCAGGAGAGCAGGATAATAGGGAGAGATATGCAGAGACAAGGAGTTGCTGTCCTCCTCTCCCAAGGATGAAGGAAAGCTTTGTACTGTACCTGAGAAAGGGCAGGAGGGAAGGGCTGGTCTCAGGCCGTATATGAGATGGGAGTACTGGAGGAAAACGGTTATGAAAGCAGAAAGGTTTGTGTGCTTAAAAAATTGTGAAACTCATTACTTTTGTTAAGGTGCTCTCTGAGTGGCATTATTGTGCATTATGCTCTATAAAGAACGAGATGCTCCTCTGCTGTGCTTCACACTGGCTATTGAGAGAAATACTCCAGGCTGCCAAGTCATTGTATGAAGCTATTTTAGTTTTCTTCAGAGGAAACCAATGCCTTTTCAACAAATAAAGAAAAAATGGGAAAAAAAGAATTCTCCTTTCTTTCTGCCATTGTTGCAATCAATGACAAGGACTTGTGGCTTTCTGACAAGGCTGCCCCAGGATGGATCTGAAGGCAATGTACACTGTATCAGGTCATTGCCTTCAAAGCCTAACTACCTTGTGCCAGCTTGGGATTTGGCCCTGTATATTCAAGCCCACTTCAGCTCTGTGCACATTTTCACTTGCTATTAACTCTGCTGAGCTCTGGCCCATATCACTGTTTGCTCAGATTTTTCTTGATGTTTCCTCTCTCTGACCTCCTTTGGAAGAGCTGGTAACATCTTGCCTCCTTGAAAGTTGATCATTTCCTTCATATCAAAGTAAGAAGCAAGGTCAGGATCGAGCTGCTACTAACGCACAGCTTAAAACAATAGCTTTTGGTGGAGACCAAACTAGTCTGTTCCAAGCTCTTTTTTGAAGATAGGTGGGAGGAGTGGGTTGAGAATGAGTCTTTACACCTTCTACTCAAAGCAGACAAGCTGCTTTGGTGACAAACTGGGACAAACAGAGAGTGCTGATAAAAGAGATCACAGGGCTGATCACAGAGAGCACACAGGAATTGTACTGGTTCCCACAGGAACTAAGCCAATACAAACATTTCTTCAGAGACTAAATGCTTCACTTTTGCAAGAAAAAATGCAACACTTAAAAATCTACATATGACACAACCGTTGTGCCAACACTATATTTTGTTACTTAGATAAGGCTGCAGCCTGCTGCAGCCTGAGAAAGGCTGGTAAGGCTGGGACACCATGAAGTGAGCTGTATGGAGCCTTACAGTTTGCTGGTTTCCAACACAACGAAGATACAGGTGGGCAAAGTGGATTAAATCACATATTAGCATATCATGTGACCAAGTTGGACTCTCAGGGACTTAAGTTCATTGTGCTTTAACAGAAGTATACTAATACTCAAACAAACCAACAAACAACCCAGGAGAAATACCTGAACCAGGAGAAGAGCAGCAGAGCCATGAACAGAACCCAGAAGCCATCACACTGGCTGAGGGACAGCCCAGCTTGCTTTCTCAAACCAGTTTACCCAGCAGGCAGCATGACACTGTGTGACTAGTAAGAGTTCCTCAGGAAGCACTCACATGACCTTCATAGTGCCAAAATACACACAATACATTGGGCTGCTTGCTTGCACTTCACTGCTCCCTGTTAAATCTGTTCCTCCACCACCCTCTCAGCAGCTGCAGCTCGTGTGGGTTGAGGCATCCTCCCCCTTCCCCACCGGTGCCTTCAGGTACCTGCTCGGGTGCAGAGCTGGCTCCTGTTCCCTGCAACCTTGGAAATGAGCCTGAAGGCTTCAATAGGATGTCTGTGGAGAAGAAAGCAACAGGGATTTGGGCCCTCAGCATGACGGGAGATGAGCACGTCTCTTATCAAGTCCCTGTTTGAAGGGTTTTTTTCACTGGTCCCACAGTCTCAACTTGAAATGTTGCCTCCTGAGCTGCTGTTGAAAGCCAGCTATCTACCATTTATATTGTTAATTCATTAAAACCTGTTCTTTATCCTCGCAGGAAATAACGGCAGTCCTGCTTACTGGCAGACAATAATATTGGAGGGCTGCAATCACTGACAATATCAATTATTTAGTTTTCTGCCAATTTCTATTAGACTTTTCAGGCTAGAGAGTTTACACTGTGTTATTGAATTGAAAAACAGCTAAAAGCTTTAGGGAATCCAAACTAATTAGCTGGCATTTGTAAACCCCTTTGTTCATGGTAATTTGTTTACAAGAGTAGCTCAACCTTTTAATTATGGGCACATTCAAAGGCCACATCCTGTACCATTACAGGCAACATTTTTTGTTTGGTGTAAGAAGGGCAAAGATGGGGCAGCTAATTTTTACTTTAATGAATTGTGATGACCCCGCTTGGCACTGGATGACTTTAAAATATAAGTGTGTCTATAATTAAAACTAAGAAAAAAACCCACTCTCAGTGCTTTGGGTGGGCCAGAAATTACCAGCATCCAACAGTGTCAGCAATACAAGTCCACAGCCCTGCCTCTCTCCCTCTTCAGCCTCAAGATCTCAGCTTCCCCTTCTTGCTTATTCTCATCTATTTGTTTTAATTCCTTCTGCTTCAGACTTGCAAGATTAATGGTTTAGATGTTCTAGAGCAGGACACATCCTCCCTTGCAATGATGACCTTGTGCCAATGGGCACTTAACTCTTTGCAGCAGGTTGTCCTCTCTGTCTGTGCTGTCCTGTACTGTCACAACCCATGACCCTGCTCCACTAAGCACTGCTGTGGCAGGAGCACCATCAAGGTTTTACAGGTCCTTTCTCTTTAGCATGAGATTAAGGGTTTAGTTTTGGAAGAAACCCTACAGTTCTGATTGATAGAGGATTTTTAGTCCGTTACATAGGAAGCTGTAGAGAACTGTTTGCTTTCTCTTCTGATGGATTTTCCAGATTGAGCTCCTGGGCAGAACTGTTCCAGGGGAGCTGGGCAGAAGTGTTTGGGCTGAGATCTCAGAAGCAGGAGGATTCCTGCCTGCAGCCTGTGACCATCTCTCCTTATGCATCGATGCATGGACATGTAAATAAATGAAGTAGCCAAAGAATGTTTTCCCACTGTGTCTGGTTTCTTCATTGAAAAGCTGCTCAGAGCTCCTGAGCAGAACTACTCAAAACCAACAGTTGTAGGATTCCAAAATCAAATATCTGCAGAAAGGAGTTTGATGGGTCTCAGCAGAAAGCCTTGGGCTACAAAAGCTGGGGAAAGAACCTGCATTTGAGGACCACACAGGATGTCACCTGTTTGGAATGTCCTACCAAGATACAGAGACACTGTGCTGTGATGTTATAAAGCCTCTGCATAAAATCCATTGTTGCTTTCCCCCTCCCTCTGTATCCTGTGTATTCTGTAAACATTGGATATCCCTCCCCCATGTAAATTCCCAAAGATGTAATCCTAAAATAAGTGTTTTTCCCCCATGATGTAAGTGCTAAACCCAAAAGGTGTAACTTGGGTTTTTCCCTTACCTTATCCTTGTAAAACCCCCTGTTTGTAATAGCTCGGCCCCCCATGAATATGTAGACCTTAGACCCTTAAAATATCAGCCTGTATGTCCAATAAACCATTCCAGATTCTGCCTCCAACTGAGATTGTGTTAGCTTTATTGACTCCCACAAACAGTGAAAATCTTGACATTTGCCTTGACATTGAACAGAAATTCTGAATATGTTCATTTCTGAGGTAAGGAATGGTAAAGAAGGGAAGGAAAATGAAATGAGATGCCTCTCAGTGAGGGATTATGCAGTAGATTACAGGAATATTGAAATGTGAAGACTTCAATGAAGTTCCTACTTTATTTTGAATAGTTCCAAGAAACTTGTTCAATAAAATCTATATCTTCATTTTTAAAAATGTATCAAACTTAATTTTAGGGGGGAAAATGCTAAGAAAATGTTTAAAACTGCTTCATCACTGATAGGTACACAGTGTATTGGGCATCTACCAGTCTGATTGAACATGTGGAATACAGATGGACACAGCCTTAGCCCATGGGCCCAGTGTGAGGGCAAAGCAATCTTCCCACTCAGCCCCAAGGACAGACATGGCCCCAGGGACAGACATGGCCCCATGGTCACCTTCCCCCCTTTGTCAGTCAATTGACACCAGTACAGATGAGTCAGAGGCCCCCACAGCACAGTCTGGGTATCCTGTGCACAGCATGGTCTAACCAGAGCACAGGGCAGACCACTGTTTCCTCCCAGTCTCTGGCACTGGTTTGCTGGGCCCTTGCCAAGGTTATTTTCCCCTCTGGTGTTCTCTTTTCCACCCTGGAAACTGTTCCCAACTCTTCTCTTATCCTATCTCCACCCCTAGAAGTGTCCAAGGCCAGGTTGGACAGGGCTTAGAGCAATCTAGGGTAGTGGAAGGTGTCCCTGCCCATGGCAGGGGGTGGAAGGAGGTGAATTTTAAGTTCCCTTCCAACCCAAACCATTCTGTGATGATTCAGTGATTCTGTGTGTCTCAGGCGCTCTGAGTCTGCATGGATAGTACAGAGCTTGCTGTCTTTGTGTGTCATCTGACCACATCACATTTAGCTTTGCTTTAAGGGCAGCTGAACATTTAGGTAGAGCAGCTGATTTAATCTCTTTAGGAATTGTGTTATGAGGCTCAAATAGCATCTATAAAATGGAGATGGGCACAAGTGTCCCTCAAACATTCAGGTCTTCCAGACCGCATTTAGTTAAAATATCGTTAACTGTGCAGCATGTTTGACAAGAATGTATGACAGCACTAGCCATATGGAAAGCATAAATATTAAATACTGTATATTGCAGCCATTTGCAAGAAACTGCATTAATCCCTTGAAGGTTAATGAGAATTATTCATGTGCATCTGAGGGAGAGAAGTACTTCACTTTAGAAATTGAACAGCTTGACATGCCTGATTTTTCATTTACCAATAAATACGAAAATGGAAAACGGATGGACATCTCAGCACTGTGTCTGGATGAGAGGCTCATTGAGCAACTTTGAGGTTTGTTTTTTCAAATCTATATTTTACATCATTAATATTTTCAGTTCCAGGAATCAGTGAAACAATAAATCTTGCCTGATCACAGATGGTTTGCCACTGTGTAGATATTCTTGTAAGAGGGGAAACAAATGTCACAGAGCCAAGACAAACCTGGTTTGTTTAGTTAAGTCCTGAGAGTAAAAAGGAGGGATCAATACCTGTGTAGGGCCTGCTTAGAGACCAGGGAAAAGAGGGAAAAGAGAAATGAGGAGAAATTATCCTTGATAGGCAAGATCTACAATTGGTAGCACAGAGACTACTCCATTCACATGATTGAAGCATCTCATCAGAAAATATGGACAGACACCTGAAATGTGTTTTAGTGACTAATAAATGTGATTTCTTGCAGTAATCCCTCCCGGAATTATTTCAAATGTTTTTGAAACAGCTTTGTTATGACCTGTTTTTAAATGAACAACCTGCATCAGTAGAGCTATTAAAAACTAGAAACTATAAAATTTCTCTGTCTTTGATGAAAATCACTTGCTGTCAATGAAATCCTTCTTCTACTTTGCAAGGAGTAATTTCTAGAGATGGCTAAAATTTGTGGATAGTCTTCTTTTAATTCAGGTTGGGGGTGGGGTAAGGTGTAGCTTGGGGGTTTTTTTCAATAGCATCTTTCATAACAAAAATACTTTCCCTTCGCTTTTCTCCTACCTTGTACGTTTTTTCATAATCCAGTCACCATATTTATGCTGCATATTTGGGCAGGTTCCAGTCATTATACCTGCAGGGTTCATGGTAACTAGAAGAATTTAGGTCCATGCTCACACCAGAGCCTGCTGCTCTATATCCCTACTAGCCATGAACACCATCCTATGGAAAACTGGGAGATTTAGCTGTCTCAGCAAAGAGAAAAGTATCCTGACTAGAAACCACACCTTCCAGAGCCTTTGGCTCAGCTTCCAGAATGTATTTTCAGCTGATGTGAGCAACGGGAGTTCCCACAGCTCAAGGAAACAGTGGGGCTGGACTGATTTAGCTCTGCATATGCTCCCTTCAGTGCTAAATGCATGTGCTTCAACCTCCTTCCTGCCCAGCCTGAAACAGGTAGTAAAACAGATAGCTGGAAAACACAGGGAACTACCAAAGGAACCATCTCTTCAGAAGTGCCTGGGAGATGCTTGGCCATAGGGAGGGAGGATGGGCCCCTGCAGCTACACTTTGCCTGATCTCAGGCTGTGCTTACACCCTCGGCCCCCTGGTGCGGGTTTGGACGTGGCAGCTCTCACTGAGGCAGTGCTGGGGAAGGGAGAACCCATGGAGTGGAGGCCAGTAAGACTGAAGCCTCTTGAGGGGCTGAGCAAAGGGGCTGACGGTGACCTGGGGACCCCCTGGAAATAGGATCAGGGGAATGAGGGGGAGGCTGAGTTGATAGAGCCAGCACAGTTCTCTGTCTCTGCACAAAGAGCATTGGCAGACAAGTCAGTTGTCACATCATATGGGCTCTTCCTTCTCAGATGTCTTGATTTCTGGTCCTGGTGCCTCAGAAGTGGCTTGTGTGAAACAAGCCCAGAGTGCCAGCAGACATCCCCCTGCAGTGCAATACAAGCATTGGGAAGCTACTGGGACAAACACTGTGCTGCTGGGAACATCTTGCCCTGTTTTCTGAGCCAGAGCAGCCCTGTGTTGGTGTGCAGTGATGCATATGGGACAAGGAGCAATCACACACACAGTCAGACCATGGTCCCGTGGAAACCTTACTGAATCACACAGGATCCACATACAAACTCAGTATTGTTGTTATCATTAGCTGGACTTCCAAGGAATTAATGCACTTCATTCCTTTTGCACTGTGACCAAGGTCAGGAAAGCAGCTGAGGGAGAGTGTTTTGTATTAGAGGTATATTTATAAACAGCTTTTAAAGGGGTAGGTAAAGAGTGTTTGGATAAGTAGCTAATCAATTTGCACAGATTACTATGAGACCAGCAGAAGCACAGGCTGCTTAGGAATGTCTTACAGTGTCAGCAACTGAGAGGCACATAACCATTTGATACAACATGTATTAGTCACCTCTGCAGCAGCTATTGCTAAGCATTTCTAACAACAGCACTTATGTGAATCTCCTTACAAAGTCAGTTAATCCGTGAGACTGGGACTCATTGACCCCAAAGCAGGCTGCTGAGGAGGAATCAAGCAGGAGGTCTCTCCCCTTCTGAGCAGCAGCTTCTCTTTCAAGAGTGTCTCATTGCCCAGAAGTCTGGCAACCTGTGAACTCCAGCAGCGGAGTTTTGCTCTGTGTTCATTGCCAGACACAGCACACAAGCACTGTTAGATCGTACAAAGGAAAACACAGCTGGTGATTCCCAACTATGTTGTTTTTATTCTGAGTCATTTACCACCTCCTTTAAATAATCCCCGACGCCTCCACAGAGATTTACTTTTACAGCATCAGATTACTCAGGAGTGTGTCCATCTCTGGCCTTTTCCTTCTGCTCTTCAGTTTCTATTCTGGCCTGGCTCTGCCGGAGGAGAGGATGTGATCAAAGTCACTCAGTGGAATATTTTAAGGCTCTGAGGATAATCCACAATTGATATAAAGAATAGCAGACCCAGTGGCTTTGGTAAAGCCATGCACAGTTATGCCAATGGTAGGTCTTCAGCTTGCAAAGTTGCACTGCTTTCTCAAAAAACAGAAAGAACAGTTGGGTAGGAGACATCCCATTTCCAAGCCATGGCATGACATGGCTAAGTCCTGTTTTGGGCTATGGTCACAAGTATCTAAAATATAAATCCATATTGCTATTGTGTGTTTGACAGCGCTGACTGAAAATTTTAAATGTATGTCTTACAAATATTCACTTGTTTAAATATATACTGTAGCTAAGGTCTGTTTGTCTATAAGTAAAGGAAAATATAACATTGAATATTGAAGATAATTTTTTTAAAAAACACTGGGTGTGGAACTGTGTACCTAGTCACTGAAATGTTGTCAGAATGTGTCATTGCATCTGCCAGCTGCCAGCACTGCCATGTGCCCCAGGCTCCCCATCAGATCTGGCTGCATTCAGCAGCCAGGTTCTCCCCATAAATGGAAAAATATCATCCAGGCAGAGTGCCAATAGGTTACAAAGTTAAAAGGGGCAACATTCCACTTTTTTCTTTGTGCAGCTGTGGACAGCTTGGGATAAAAATGTTCTTAACATCAAGCCTCAAACACCGTCACACACAGGTGAAGGCACTGCATGTGGGACACACAATCTCTCATTGCATCCTGTGTTACATCACGTTCTGGTGCCCTGTGAAGCCAGAAGACAAGACTTGCTTTGCCTAAATTTACTCTGGAAATCCACAGATAGGCTGAAAGAAACAAAAAGAAATGGAAGTAAATCCAATCCATCCCCTCTTCTGCTTTACTGCACAATATTTTCTTGACAGGTTCACAAGGCAAACCTACTGTGAGCTGTAAGGTCAGGGCCAACTTTGGGAGTATGTGAATTTTCCATAGCTGTTTAATATCTATGGTGAAAAATTACACTCCTTGCCTCAGAACTGTTGTGTTCTCTTTGGCAGAAAGGGAGCAAACAGAATATCATCAAGTCGTTCAGTCCCTCACTGGCTTTTGGATGGGCTGCCCAGTGTGACTGGTCCAGGGGAACCCTAACCTGGGAAGGCAGCAGTATCTCCCCCCAGTTTGTGTGTCTATACCCCAAATGTTCCCCATTTCACTCTGGGGAGAATGACAGAATGGCAGAATGACAAGAACCTGTCATAAAAGTCAAGAAAGAGCAGCTCTGCTCTTCCCCAGGAGACGTTCTGTGTGCTGCCCACAACAAGAGCCATTGGCTCATTTACACCAATAAAGCAATTCTTTAGGGCAAATTAGCTTCTTCTTAATGAAGACTTGCTATTTTTAGTAAGTCAGTGCTTTTGGTAGGGAGATTTAATAAACTTTATTCTTCCTCTCATTGTGATAAGCAAATTTAATTTTACTCTTTTTATTAACAGTATTAAGCATTGCCTTAAAATGTACAATAGGCAATCTGAATCAGTTTGTTCAGTATGAAAATCCTCTTTTCTGATACCATATTTGGGTAAATGGGAAATATTCAGTCTCTCATAAGTGGATGTTAAGACAGAGGGAAGATACACCCAGAAAATAACACTGACCCTCAAAGGGGGCCAAAGCAGGGCCACTCATTTCTGTCATTGCTGACATTTCCCTTGCTTCCAAAAAGGCAATCACTTAATAAAAAAAGCTGCTCTCCTGAATTCACAAATACTATTTTCAAGCACTTCTGTCCTGCCTCTGTCTAAGCGAGGGAGAGGTCCCCTCAAAGCCCACAGTTCCTGGCTCCCACAGCCTGGGTACCAGCTTTGATTGCAACACCCTTCTCTTACCATTGCAGTAGTAAACTGTAAAAAATTATGCATTTGGTGTTAGATCACAATGTTTTGTGCTTTTGCACACCCCAAAGCATTCAATAAGGTGTGGGACTGTGCAAGACAGCCGCTGAACATCGTATACACATGCATCGTATCTCCACCCAGATGATCCACAAATGATACCTGTTCTCTGTCCACAGTCTCCAGCACGTGTTTTCCCTGGCAGGTGCTTTCTGGGCCATCACACCCGTGTATCATCAATTGGTGCATCCCCCAGCTGGCAGTCAAAATGAGGCTGAAAGGATGTTAACGAAAGGGAATATTCACCTTATGCAAAAGGTGAATCAGGGACATAAATTCAAAAGATTTCTGTGCCACTACTATAGGCAGGTGCTATTGAGTTTAATCAGGTCTATAGAGAATTTAGAGAGCTATAGAAACTAGCCTAAAATAGGCAGTCTCCTATGGAGAACACGCCCTTTCCTGTGGATGCCTTCCAGCCTGGCCTGACTGCCAGACAGTCTAAAGATTCTGCACAACTCTTACAAAGGAGCAATTTTATACCCATTTTGACAATACATTAGTATAATGGCTTGATCGGCAGATAATCTCCTTTTACAGAACAACAATATTTACAGAGCCTAAAAAGTAATTTTCTCCCTCCCTTGCTGACCTAACTATCTCCTGGAGTTTCAGAAATAACCAAAGGCTTTTCAGTTACTTTGTATGTATGAACAATGGAGACTCTGAATGTATCATTTCTTTCCTCTTCAGAGAGAGTTTTCAACATAACACCCTTCATTTCTCCTAGACATCCTCTTTTCTCTAAACGTTACTGACACAGACGTTGTTCTCCTTACCTCGCCTGTGCTAGTTATGCCTTACTGGCTCATTTGGTCCAAACATGATAAATCAATTTCCACCCAATTAGGCTACGCCTGAAGAATTAATTTGCTACACTTTAGACTGTAGTATTTTGTATGTTCCTAAATGCAATTAGAAAACTTTAATTTAATCTTACATGCCCAATATGATCAGCTGGTACATAAGACAATCCAGTTGGAGCTTGTTCAGCATGCAATTGTAGTTGTAATTGATTAAAATTGTTTTTGCAAGTGTGTCTTGATGTCATGGATAACTTGATTTGCTTTGGGTCTTACTCCTGCAAGTGCATAGGCACATCAGAAACTTTCTCTGCATGAGCAGTTCATCAAACCGTGAAGGATTTATGAGCAGAAATAGGCAGGGACAGGGCTTGCTGCCCCAAAGCAGTCATTTTCTCCTCAAACAGTGTTTCTATGATCAGAGATGTGAAGGAGATAGGGTAAAGATGTTAGATGGATTTTCAAAACAATAAAGGTGCTTAGGCTGACATCCACAGAGGCAACAGGAGGTAGGATCCCTCCTCCTTGGTTTCAAAACCCAACTGAAGTGCTGGGCTTAGGAGCCCAGTGACCTTAGGACAGGTCTACTCACAGCCAATGCTCCAGTTTGCAACTCTCTCTGTTTAAAGTAGCAGGAGTTTAGGGTGACTGGTCCTCAAAACACAGCCTGGATGTTCTGTGAGGTTTAAGGGGATCCCATCACTCCATGCCCTTGACTGCACAGGGGTGCTCAAGGACCATGACCTTTAAAGTGCTGTGAGTGATGGATACAGCAGAGGTTAATGCTGGCCCCAGGGGGGCTCTGGCAGAGGAGGGGATCCCAGATGCAGCTCTGGCTCCAGGCAAGGCTGCTGCTGACTCTGTGGACAAATCCACACCCTCACTCCAGCCCTTGGCAAGGAAAGATATGGTCCTCAGCACTGCTGTCCCCTCAGCCTTGCTAATTCTGGTGCCTAAAATGAAGTCATTGAAATCCCACTCCATCACACATCCTGAAAAACAGGCTCTAATTTCACCAGGGACCTGGTTTTCTAAGCATGTCCAGAAATCTGTCTAGGCTTCTGTCCTGAAGGCTTATCCAAATCTAGTCCCAGGTAACCAGACACTATTATAATTGGACCTAACTTAAGATCTAGAAGTTTTTTAAAAGATCTGGGAGGATATTTCCCACCTGGAAAATATTTTGCAAAAAAAGCTATTTCTTTGAAATATTTCAACAGCAAAACAGCTGCTTGGCTCACCCAAAAAGGACTGGATCAAATCCCCACTGTTCCTTATTTTCAGAAGTAGGCTACAATGTGAAGGTTGACTGTAACTGGACATGACAGAATCCTAATGCCTTTAATTTTACTTTCCCACTTCTGAGAAGTGTTTATATTTGAAATCATGGTGAGTTAACATGAGTTAAAGGCACATACTCTCACCTCTTGATATATAAGTAATGGATTGTTCCCTAGATAATACCAGGGCTTGTCAGTAATATGTAACATAGACACTGTGATTTTTCACAGCATGTAGTTCTCACTGTGACAGTAGGTAAGAGAATTTCACAGAGGTGGGGAAAAAAGCAGAAGATACAATATGGAACTATTTTGTGTCATGCAAGATACAGCACCTATAAGTTTGCTTCTGATTTATTTTCTCTGTTCTGTTAAGAACAGAATCTAGAAGGGAAGTTCCATTTCATATGTATAATGTACTTCGAGAGATAGACAGTTTGCAAAGTATTAGACAGTACAATGAGACAGAAAATGACCTAGTGCATGCCTGTGCTTGGGAAGGTTGGTATGGTTTGGGAAAGAGTGAGAAAACGTCATCGAAACCTCAAAATGACCGAGAATCAGGGCCCCTGAAAACCTGACTGTTGATTTGGAAAATATAAATGCCATGTTACTATCAACTACCACACTGCATACTAAGGGAAAAGCAGATGTTAAAATGGCAATGATTTTATGTCCAAAGCTTCACAAGTTCTTTCTGCAAATAAAAGCCAGCAAGCATTTTAACTCTCATTCATTCTCCACTATACTGTCTCAAAATGGGTGGACCAGCAGGGTAAAGAGCCAAAAACAGAAGGTTTTTTCAAAGACACTGTTATTGACACTAAACTGGTAACACTAGCACCCAGTCCCTGGTAAAGATCATGCTGACACCTCTAGATGTTCCTGATGACACTGAAGAATAACATACAGCCACGAACATGAAGGTGCCAGTAGTTCTTTTCTCAGCCCAGTATATAATTGCTATTCCCACAATATCCAGAAACACTAAATAAATCTCTTTTTCTTCGTGCTTATTTCTGTAGAAATTCCCCCACCTTCCTACAATGTGCCTTGATTTAACCCTCTGGCCACTTTGAGCAAACTGTTGCCCCAGGCAACAACCTTCAACTGGCTAGACCAGGCTGGGGGGAATTAACTTCAGCCTCATGTGTCTGTGGCTCCAGTCTCCTGTGATTGCAGGAAGCAACTCTGTCCAACAAACCCTTCCAGAAGCAGAGAAGCTTTGTTACAAGACTGGATAAGTGTACATCCCACACTCCTACGATACAGAGGCTGCTCCAGAACTTCCTTCCTGCGATAGCCTGTGGTTTCCACTTTATTGATGGCCAGAAAGAGCAACCCCATCTCTGCTCAGCCATGCTACCAAAGCTTTGTTTAACAGAAGCTCTTCATCATCTTGATCACCCTTAACAGCCCATCTCCAAAGCTGTTCCATCATGGGTGCATCCCTCTACAGCTACCTAATCAAAGAGTACTGCCTCCAGCCAGGTTCTTCCCCCAGAGGGTGGCTGGGCACTGAACAGGCTCCCCAGGGCAGTGGTCACGGCCCCAAGGCTGTCAGAGCTCAAAAAGCATTTGGGTAATGCTCTCGGGCACATGGTGGGATTGTTGGGGTGTCTGTGCAGGGCGAGAAACTGGACTGGATGATCCTTGTGAGTCCCTTCCAACTCAGGATGTTCTATGATTCTGTGATTCTATGATTTTTTGAAAATGTGCTTGAAATTATTTTGCTTCCATTTCAGTGTCAAACTGACAAGATGATGCCATTCATTGCAGTGCTCATTGTGGGCTGCCCACAACCCCCAGAGCAGAAGTCTGGTCCCTGCTGTCCCCCTCACAGGCACAAGCCCAAAACCAGAGCAGCTCTGGATGTGTCTATTCATGCTGTAAGCAGATGTCCTTGGTGCAGAATAAGTCAGTCCTCTATAGGTGTTCTATAACAGCTCTTTATTCAGTCACATGGTCCATGGTGCTCCTGTTCAACAAAACTTGTGTGCTGCATGTCCAGTTTCAGGGAAATTACACCACTAAAAAGAGGCATTTCAGTTTCTTTTTAAACAGACATCACTGGGCAAAAAGAGACAATAGATTAGGCCAGTTCTCCTACATACAAGATAATAAAACATTGGGTAGGCTGGGAAAAATATAAGGAAAAAACTAGGCACAGTATTGCAGGAATTTTTAAAGATCCTTTCCAGCAAAGTGTGTGAGAGCATTACATAATGTTGAGCCCTGCACAGGAGTAATTGCACTAAACCATCTCGCTTCATGTTCCATAGGTGAGCCCACCCAGCCATGCCAGACCCAGTCAGGCCACATTCCTGGTGCTAACACAGAGTGAATTAGTGGCATGTTTTGTAGAATTTCTACCACCTCTTTTCTGTTCCTTTTTAATATAGCAGGTGTTAATATATCAGGTGCTTCAAACTGTACCTCTAAAATATTCGTTTTCCCAAATACTACATTTCTAGTCACATTATTTAAATGTATCAGGAAAGCTTCAACTAAATCTTTTCATCCCATTTGATCTATAAACAGAGCTGCAACATGACAGGTTGGATTAATGCATCTGGCATTTGTGAAATTATAAACCTCACACAGCAAACAGACAGCAACTGCTGCTGCTCTTACCCTTCTGCTTTTGTAACGCCAGGCTAAAGTAAAACAAACCCTTTCCCTACATCTACATTTGATTGAAAGGTAGACATACACGAAAGGGTGAAGTATTCTAAGTGATGGGCTCAGTGGGATATTGAATTTATGTCTACGCTTTGATGCTTCTGGGTTTCGTTTTCTGCTCCTGAGTAGAATTAATTCTGTTCCCCACAGGAGTCAATTTGGTATTCTACATAACCCTCCTTTTTTATTGTTTTAAATCCAACTTTTGGGAAAAGGCAAGAGGTCAAGGA
>NW_016690288.1:2371542-2411343 GCF_001604755.1 Lepidothrix coronata
GAAAGGTGGAGAGGGGACCTTTTACAGCACAAATGCCATTAAGACCCTTTTTAATATACTAAGCCCCATTTTGTCTGTCTTGGTTTCAAAAAGAGACAAGAGCTCCTTTAAAGGGGCTCCTGAATCCTCATTTCCAATTCCACGTTCTCCCTGACAACCCTTTACCTTGTGTTCTTGACAGTTACACAACTGACAGCACTACTTTTCCCCTTATACTCCACAGCGAGAGCCTGAAAAAATAGCCAGCTCCCCGCAGAGCCTGATCCAACAACCTCAACTCCAAGAGGAAAAACCCCCTTGGCTCTGACCCCACACTCCTGAGCTGGCCATGGGAAAGTGGGTGAGCTCTCCCAAAGACCCCCCAAACCAACAAAACACTGTCCAGGCTTCCAGAGACTCATCAGCATTCAGAGCAGTCACCTCCACACCATGGAGGACACTTCAAAGAGTGTAAAAGCACAGGTATATATGGAACAAAGCAACAAAAGGGAACAAAATAGACAGTCACGGGTAGGGAGGGAGAAAAGGACAATACTACAAATGAAGGGCTTTGTCTGGAAGTTTGCTTCCTGACAGCCTGTGCCCTGGTTGCAACATGATGTTGCTCCAGATTTTTCAGTGGTCTGAATGCTAAGGCAGTGGTCAGCTACATAATATAAATATCCAGGTTTCCAGGCACAGCAAAACCATTCCTCATTCAGCAGTACACAAAACCTTAGCTAGCCTCACTTATAAGGATGAGGTGTAAATTCCAGGGTGAATACCCTCCAAGTGATGGTAAATTCCAAGGTACATGCATGTGGTGCGAAGGGATGTTTCACAAATCAGTCCATTTTCTTACCAAATCATTCCACCAGACACACCCCTGGACAACCTGAAGCACCCAGGGCTTATGCCAGAAAGGGGCTGAACCCCTCGGCCCCAGCACAGTGTCCTTACCCAATTCCACATTAATGGATCCATGGCAGAGATGTTCCCCACCTTTCAGAAGCCAGGGCAGAGGGGCCCAAAGAGCGCTGCTACAACCAAGGCCTCTAATCTGGGCCAAGTTCTCATCTCCTGAGAAGACCAGCTGTCAGTTCAAAAGTTCAGAATTGAGGTTTGAAAACTAAGGACCCGAATAAAACCAGTATTTATCTTTGGCTGAGTTTGCAGATAGGTTGACACAAAACCTATGACCTGCACAAAATTTAAAGTGTGCCTTTCCTTTGAAATCTACTGTTCTGTTGAAATTTCATCAGCAAAGCCCTCCTCTGGAGGAGGATAAATCCTCCCTCAGAAGCAGCACAGAAGCCCTGTGGAGAAGCAGCAGGTCTGTACAGGACCCACATCACACAGGCATTGACTGACTGACCCTTCCTTCCCCCGTGGGGATGCACTGATGGCCGTGGCAATCCGGGATGTTCATATTGGAGCCAAATTTGTTTAATCCAGGGCCTCAGATAGCTTTAATGCAGACCTACTCCTTAATGCAGACTGTCTGCTATTTTGGCACTAATAGTGTCAAATGGCATTAATTAAAACAAAATGGTTATAAAACAGGCTGGATTCATCAACAATAAGCGAGGAGATATTTTTCTTTCCTTTTTTTTCCCTGTTTTTTAGCATTTTAATGAATAAACAGCAATTCCTATTCATTATTTATCTACTTCTGAATTTTAATGAATAGTTCCCAGTGCTCATTAACAAATCTCTGTATTTATGGAAAACTGGCACTTCATAAATATCAAATTGTGCTATTTTATGTGCTGGTTTTATATAAATATAGAAATTCTGTAATTATCACTCGAACTGATCATTAAAATTCAAAAGCAGATAAATAAGCCCAAGCTTCCTGCGTTATTATTCAGATAAAACATCTTTATTTTCTTTTCTATATGGTTCTCTGTCCCTCCAGGTGTCACACCCATTCCTTGGGGTGGCACTCATCCACCAGTCACCTTGCAGGTGGCACCTTTCTGCTGTGTTATCTGGGGTTCCTGCCCTGTGCCAGAGTAGGAACTCTTTTGTTGGCCAGCACCCGCTTCTTCCCAACCTCACCTCTCTAGATCGGGAGATTCCTGGTAGGCATTTTCATTCTACACTGATCTGTCCTTTTTTCCCCTCAACACTGTTATTGACTTTTGTATTATCACAGCATAAACCATTAGCCATTTTATGCAAATCCCTTTGTTGAATGAAATCCCTGTCAATCCATAAAATCAAATTCCAACGTGCCGTGTGATGTAAGTGCACAGAGCTGCCTTTGTTCAAAACCGCTGGGAGGAAAACCCACCCGATCCCACCCAAACCAAAGTCAACCACTGCAATCTGTTCTCCATTTGATCCCACTCTGGAACACAGAACAGGTCATATACTGTTCTCAGTGTGCGGGGAAAGCTGAAGCACCAGTGCTGCTTTCCAGTCCTGTCCCAGCTTTATATCACTTCATTTCAGATTAGTGCTTGACCCAGCGTCAATTATCCACGGGAAGACAATGAGCACTAATATTACATGAACAGCACATCAGTCACCTGCACTTCAGGTGGCTTCACTCAGGACATTTGCAGCCAAATCCACAGAGCACGCCCCCATTTTCTGGATGTGTGGTGGTACTCCCACCCCAAAGCACAAGGAGCTAAAGTGCTGAAGAAGGTAAGAGCTGTGCCCAGGGTCACGGGGGGGGTCTGGCTCAGAAACAGTACCACAGTGGCTACTCAAGGGGAAAAGCACACAGGTATTTAAGAGGCAGACAAATCCATGACTCTTAAAAAGCAAAATCTATATTAGTCTAAAAACCCTAGAGATTCTGCAGGTCGATATATTATCAGGGCACTACAGCAGGTGTGTTGTGTTAAAGGTTATTCCTTTAAAAATCAGACCAATGAAAGCATTTAAGGTCAGTAAAATTTTATGTTCCCTGATTGCATCACGCCATGAAACCAAAGGCTTCCCAGGCTTCACCTCTCTCTTTAGAGAAGCCTGTGTGCAAAATTTTGCTCAAGTTTTTGAATGTTATGCAATGTCCTTGCCACAGTGCTGGACATATTCATGATAATTGTTAAAAAAGTTAAACAAGGTGTGATTAAGGAAGAGTCATGACTCCTTTCAATTAGAATTCTTGGTTTTTCTTTTGTTTAAAAAATCCTCATCTCCCTGGAGTTTTGCATGTCAGTGCACCTGTAATGAAAAAGACTTTGGATCTCAAAGACTCTCGATGCTCCACCTGAGCATCGAGTCATTTATCAGGTCAGCCATGGGAAAATTCCTTTCCAGTTTGCTGACTAGGCTTAAGTGGGCCATAATAGCTTAATCCAAAACTTCCCTTGTGCCATAACTGGTACATATGTGTTCCCCAGAGCTAAATAAGACCAACACTCTTCCAAACTGCAGAGTCAACTGAGTCAACACTCCTTACACCACCTGTGAGAAGAAACAACACTTTTGTCCTTTTTTAGTCCATTTAACTGTAGAACAGTGAAGTTTAGAGAAAGTGTTGGGTTTGATGTGCTTTAAGCCTAGTTTCCCCAAAGCTCTTGGCATTAAGGAAGACAGGTGGTACAGTAGCACTTCACCTCATGTCTTCTACCTCTTTCCTTTGCTTTACATAAACTTTGCCTTTTCTCTTACATGAAAACTGTAACCACCCTGGGGCAGGAGAAGTGTGTTTGATCTCTGTTGGTTTGGCACCTCTTATGATGAGGCTCTGTTTCATCAACACAGGCCCAGAAATAAGGATAAGACAAACAGGATGGATCAGCTATGGCCCTTCTCCAGTGGGCCAGTCCCTGGGAGAATGCACTGAAATCCCTGCACACAAACCTCATCTCCCAGAACGCTGCCTTTCCCAACAAGGACTGCTGCAACCAGCTGTTACCAAAGGCAAAAACCCCATAACTTTTTCCTTACACCCTTAACTGTCCCCTTATCTCTTTGCCACTTTTTAACTCCAGTTCCACTTTTTCAGGCCGACCCTTGTTCTATTGTGCTGAACTTCTCCACAGCTGCTATTTAGGGTCTGCAGAGGGCTGAAGGTTTCATTAAAGCAAAGCCCTCCTGATGCTGGGCATTGTGCATGGCTCAGCAGCGAAGTCATTAATCCTCCCCCACCACTCCCTGCCACATAGGGGTGGTTCTCCTCCAAGACACACATCCCCTTGTCATGTCATGTTGAAAGCCAGAAGCTCCTGAAATATTTTTGAATTCATTATCACAGTTGCAGCAACAGAAACATTTGACTTTTCTGCCTAAATCAATACAGGGATCTTCCTTTTTTTTTTTTTTTAAATGACTTGCCTACACAACTGTTTCACAGCCAAGCTCTTCAAAAGTGCAAGCAGAGGAAGAACTATGGGATCATTCTGGCTGTAATCTCAGTATATCTTTCAATTGCCCATATACAAGAGGGTCAGTCTTGTACTTTTCAGCCACATTTCCCCTCCATCCCAGGTTTGATGTTGACCTACTTTCCCATGCCATGATTCACTAAATATTCCCTTCAGCATCCAGATAATAAAGTGAGAGGAAAAACGCAAATCTGACTTGCACTAAGCAATTATTTTCATGTCCATCTGTATTCACTGTGTTAGTGCCAGGGTTTTGTTAATGCATAATAGAGCATAATGAGAACCTTTTTAATTCTCCCTCTTCTTCCATCTGAAGCTCTGAGAGCTCTGGGGAAAGACAAAAGCGGTCATGTTTCACCAGGGTAGTGCTTCAAACCACAGTGTGCCTCAGTGATTACAGCCATGTGTTTACAGGAAGGTGCCACAAATAAGTGGATAAATAAATAAAAGAACGAAAACCCTTATGTTAAACAGTTGACATAGGTTCAATAACACCTCAGGCAATTTGTTTCCCTTTACAAATGCTGAACCTTTAACCTAAGTCCTTGGGTAACTGCCAGGCAAACCAGAAGCTCAAGTGGGGAGATGAAGCAGGTTAGCTGCGTAGGAGACAGATGGGGTTATCTTACAAGTAGCCTGAACTGTGCAACTGAAAACACAACACTGAAAAACATGACACTACACAAAATCCCTGCTTCAGGACTGTCTCTGGGAGAAGGAACTCTCTCCTGTCACCTAATGCATGAGCTACAAGACACGATGCCGTCACCAGGGCAAACTCACTCTTGTACCGCTGAACTTGGCTCTGGGCAACAAGATGTGCAAAACTGCTGATGGAGCTGCAAACCAGCCCTGGCCTCCCCAGTCCTCCCGAGAGCTGTGCCAGGCACAGAGCAGCCACCGTGCCATGGGTGGATGGGGATTGATGGGCCTCAGGGCCAGGAGAGCCCATGGTGAGCACCCAGCCTGACTCCACACACCCCGTGTGCTGTGAACGTGTCCCAGGTGTGTCACACACAGCACAGGCTGTCTGGAGGCTCAGACCCGACAGCTCTGTGTATCCTGGGAGTCTGCTGCCTACGAGAGGCCATACAAATGTTTATCACATGTTGAAGCAAAACACTGAAGACCTCACTGTTTAACAATGATCTCTCGAGTATATCACACACATTGTATGTGCTGTGCTAGGAGTTTTCTTATTTTCCTGCCTTTTAGGGTTGCTATATCCCACAGTTGCTGTGGTTTGCTCTCCACGGTGATACACAACGCAGCGTCCTCACCATCTGCTGCACGGAAATCTCTCTAAACTCCCCTTTCCTGGAGAAGATGTACATGAGATTCTGTTTTTGCAAAGACTGACTAGGACTCCAGTGTGACAAACACACAGGCTGAAGGACATACTGGCTATGTTCAAATCAAAGGATTTGGGAGTGCATGTGATCTCTTCTGTTTCAAACAAGGGTTTTCTAAATAAGGTCTGAGTATGATCTGACCAATACTAGAACAGAAGTTTTCCAAGTTATACTTCATTTAAAACATGAAAGATTTTGACTAGTAAAACTGCAGTGCATTCAGAGAAACCCAAAACATGCTTAACATAAATCAGAAATAACTAGATAAACTTTCAGATCAGATGTTTTCTCATATCCTTGAAATAATACTCTTGATCTACAAAATAAATTACTGAAGAAAGCTCTGAGTAAATAAAAGGGAAGCAACTCTGTTGCCCTCAGTAGACCTGGGACATCTGTTTACATCAGGATTAAACGTGGTGCACACATTTTTACTGTTCTCAAAGGCCTGTTTTGGCAGAACAACTTTTGCATTCCTGAACCTTTAAGAAATTCCCTAGAGTATAAATTCCAGGGGTAGACAAAGAGACATGACTTCAGAAGGTTTCCTAAGTAACAAAAGAGCCAACACTACCAAGTCTCACAAAATAGAGATTATGAAAAGCAAAATCTTAGACCAAAACGCAAGGTTGCTCTTTTAAAGGTGTCTTGTAATTGCCAGGTTATTATAAATGCAATATAGCCTGGGTTTTTAATAAAAGTTATTTTTCTCTGGTGAACCAATAATGATGTTTCCTTATATTTTTTTGTACACAAATATTAACTACAGGTTAACTGTGTGCTGTTGAATCAGCTTGTAATTATAGTCTTTATCAAGGTGATGTTATGGTGCCTGGTAGTTTCTGGCGTGTGTCTGCAAACTGCACTGTTGGGATAATTTTACTCTGGCCTCACAAATGCCTCTGAGAGTTTTAACTGACTGAATCTATTGCTGTATAACATATATTAAGTTTTTTGAAAAATTTTGTTTGAGTATGTGAGTAGTTGGTGCCTTACAGAAAGGAAAGAAAAATAATAAATATGGACATGAGTGTTCGATGCACATAGTAATCTTTTAAATAAAAGAAGTAGCCTCCTCCAGACATATTTAATGGCAAGCAAATAAAATGAGCTCTGAATCGTGGCCTGAGTTCACGGCTCAGTTTGGGAGTTTGCAGCTGGTGCCCTTTCAGCCACATCCAGATACAGCAAAACGGAACATCACAGATGGTGGGAGCTGGCTAGGGGATGAGGAGACCCATCCTCAGCTGTGTCCACAACCTCTGCTGGACTGAACCACCCGAGTTCTGCAGCTTCTACCAGCCTTGGGCATCTGAAGCAACCTCCTCCCGAGGGCAACCCATGGCCTGGCAGGGGAAGCTCTGGGCAGCTGGAAGAACAGGCCTTGGCTTCCCTACAGCTCTGACTTCTGACATGAGCTCTTGGTCATCTTCTGGAAGGAGTAAGAGTATGGACAGGCAGCCAGACCAAACATAGAGATGTCCCTTGACCAGCTGGAATCTTTCAAGAGAGACATTAAAAAGTGACCATAAGAGCTGGAAACTCAGACCTCCTTAACTGTGCCCACACTGTAATCAATCTGAATGGCTCTGGGGTCCTGGCACCTGACACCAGTGCCAGCCTGTGGTGGTGCATCCCCTCAGCCCACAGTATGATCTCAGAAATGCTCATTAGGCCTTGGCCTTGATGAACAGCACCTGGACTGAGCTCCTCCTGAGCTAATCAGAAACACCGGCTGCTCTCAGGAACTGGTGCTGCTTAAAGAGCTCGTGGTTTTTAATAAACAGCCTTGGAATCTTAATTTTTTTGTCTGAATAACAACTCAAGGGAAGAAACATTTTTGTTATTGAGCTTTCAGAGAAAGTTACCAACCCAAATTGTGGCCAGGATGGAAAATTCCCATGACTAAAGCCCACTCTCTTGCAACCCTATAAACAGTGGTGCTGAGTGAGACCCTTTGAGCTCCCCTGGGCCGCAGCAGCTGTGACAGCGACCTTCGAGTGGGGCCTCTCAGAGCTCATGAAATCTCGAGTTTGCTCTATTTGGAGGATCCTGCTGAGCCACGACGACGGAGCCTGGGCTGATCCCCCCACTCCTCGAACCCTTCACCCGCTGAGAAGGTGCAAAGGCCCCAACGTGAGTCCTTCCCTGAACTCCAGGGGCATTTTTCACAGGTACCTTGTACAGACTCCTTAGGTCTGTGCATGTGCAAGTGGGAACATGGCATAGCAAATGTACATGAATATTGCTCTCCTGGATTCTTAAGTAGTTTAGATTTGTAAGTAAGTCTGCCCCGTGAGTTACTGTTGTGCTACAGTAAATTCTGTATGAGTCCTTTGTTAAGTTGTTTAACTTAAGCTATTGATTAAGTGCTGTTAAGTTTCAGTGCTATTAAACCTTAAGGATAAAACATTGGTCAAGTCCAGGGCTCAGTCTGGCAAGGGATTCCACTCTGAATATTGTGCCTCAATGAGAGGGTCTCCCTTTTTCCTTTTTTTTCTGACCCTAACTATCCTTACCCTTCACTCCACCCCCCAGGGTCCACATAGATCATTTTTGGGTGGATTCTGGTTTTAGATTGATTGATATTAGATTTTAGTTTGCTTTTTCTTTGTGTGCTTTAACCATCTAGTAAGTAGTAAAGTGAACCCTGCCAATGAACTTTGCTGTGCTTTCACTTTTATATTACACCTTCTTTTGCCAATACCTTTGCCAGTGATTCTCTAAGCAACCTAAAACACTTGTGACACGGCCCCTTATCAGCAGCCTGTGCACAGCTTCATTTCAGCATTACTTTTCACTGCCTGCAAATACCTTTTGGAAAGACAGATTCCTCTGTGAAAGTCATTTTTTTTCTGTCTGTCATGATCGCCACAGGGGAGATCAAACAGCTGGAGACTGAGCAAGTGGTGGGCCATGCCAGTGAAACCTGTTTTCAGGTACTGTAACCAGTTGATGCACCTTGGAAATGAGGTTTTGCCTCAGGAATGTAAACTGCTACCTGCCAGACTGACAGGGTAGATACAGGAGGCCAGTAAGTAATGAGAGAAATAGGTTTAACTGGAGGACAAGTTGATCCACCACCACCAGCATATGGCTGTGCCTCAGTAGTAGTGCATATCCACATCGAAAGGATGAAGGTAATCTCGGGAAGAGTGTCAGCATCTCCCAGTGACAGGGAGATGCTGTCACACGCTGTTTTGTGCATACATTTGAAAACAGACACCTTTATGAAAAGAGCTCAGTTGCATCTTGAGCCTTGCAACAGCCATCCCAGTCAGGCACAGATCTCCAGTGAATTTCTGAAGTTTCCACTAAGCTGGAAGTGAATTAAGCTCTGTAAACGAACAAATCTGCCCAGGCTGACAGACATGGCAGGAGGTGGAATCAGGGGCTGTCAAGCTGCTGCTGAGTCACTTGGGCAGTAAACCCTCCTCTGAAGTTTTATGTGTGGCTTTGTTGAGCTTATGGCTGCTTTCTCACCTTTCTTGTCAGGAGCAACTGAATAGTTCGACAATATTGTTAACCTATGCAAAGGAAAATACATCCTGCTCAACATAGATTTTGCAGACCCAGGATGCTTCACCATTTCTGTAAAGTTGGCAATTTTGCTGTCTGGTCACATTTTCCTCCCTATCAACTTGGGTAGTGTGATTTGTTGCCCTAGAAAAAAAATCAGTATTATGTTAGCAGTACACAGCAGCAACAGTTCTAACATCTGACACAGCAGTAGTAAGTTCCTGACCTGACATTTAGGAGAGACTCCTCCTGACTCCAGTGTGCTTTGGAGTAAGCCCTAAAGACCTTGCCCATGCTTTACACAGGTACTGTTGCTTGTGATCAGTGCTTGACTCTTCATCTGCTGTGGCTCCTGGGGTCTTTTTATTCGTTCTGAACATTCAGCTTACAGTCAAATGTCAGCTCCTCAAAAATAAGTGGTTGGCTGGTGGTTAAGAAAGAAGAAGGCTTGGTTAATTCCCAGCTCAACCACAGACACCCAAGTGAGACTGGCCAGATTGCTCACAGTCTGCTTAATTCCAGACACACTGAATTGAGTTGCTACCTCATGGAATTTTTATGTGCTTGGCATTGTTGTAAATCATGCCCTTAAAATCTTTACTAACACCCACAGCTGTAGGGTAGGGACAATCCTACCACCTTTCTCTCACTTCCTGTGAGCTGCAAGCTCACAACCAGGCTCTCAACTCTGAAATGCTTGTACAGCATCGAGCACATGGAGCTCCAGGGGCTTTAACAGAAGAAGGAGCCCAGGAGCAGAGACCCACCCTATGAAAGGGTCAGCAGAAGGGGCTTCTCCCACAACCCAGGAAGACGGTCAGAATCTGCCAGAGGAAAAATAAAAATTAGAATTGTCTCAAACTTGGAAGATTGCAAAGGCTGACTCATGGGTACATGCAAAGGGTTTCTGGCGGAGCAATTTTACCTCCTCATTTGAACCACTCGGAATGAAGGCTGAATTTTAGTCACACAGAAATTACATCAAAAGGAAAAGCCAGATGTTTTGTGAATCCCACCACTAATGAGCTACAAGTGCTGGTTTTTACCATTGTACAAGAAAATGATGAATTTTTAAACATATACAAAACAAATTGTTTGTGATTACATTAGATCTTCAAAAGAAAGAGGGAACATAAATTCAGAGATGTATAGCATAATATTGGATGCTTGCCTCACTGCTTGACTTCATTAACTTATCTCAATAAATCCCCCAGTAGAAAGCATCTTATGTACTTCAAGCCTGGAGAAGATGAGACATGAATGCTGGAGGAATTACAAGACAGAGGGACATTCTTGCAGCAGTGAAGGAGCTGAAAATTACAAGGTAATGGAAACTCAGCAGGAGGCTCCCGTACCCTGCCATTAGCTAACTCCTACAGTGAGTGCTGCAGAAATCACTCAGGTTAGGTAAGCACTGTACACTGCTGCTGCACTTTGCATCTCTCTCCACCAAAACACACAGACAATTTAATTAGGCAAGAGGAGATACCTGAGCAACAGGGACTTTGGCTTGCAGATGAGACAGGGCTGCTGCTCAACCAAAGTGCAGCCCTTTGTCCCAACACGATCAGCTGCCTGTCTCTTTGCTGCACTCTGACACTGGCTGTAGAGATCAGTTTATTAAAGCATTTATCAATTTCAAGTGAATATAGGCCCGACCTCCTCAAACTGCACTACTACTGTGACTGTGGAGATCAGGAAAATGAAGAATTAACAGCAGGAGAGTATTAGGCTGGAGTTCCTTAAAGGTGTGAGAAACAGAGACCCAATCGGGCAATTTCCAATCAGAATTTTATTATATGATAAAAGCAATTTCAGTGCTGGATGATCAGGGAAGGGGTCCAAAAACTCCCAACGCCTGTCACACCCAAAGAAGTTAGTTGTTCTACATTTATTTCCAGCTACTTCATGAATATTCATTATACATAAGCATAAACATTACACATTGTTAAGTCAGACACTCTGCAGATGTCTGCTTGCTATCTATACAAAGTTATAAATTTCAAGAAAGGTCCTATTATCTATCTAACTAAACAAAATTGTCTCACTATAAATCCTACACAAGGTAAAAGGGAGGTAACTTGTTTTATCTCTTTATAGGGGCCCAATTAAGTTTTACGACTTGTTTTTCTTTTCTCTCCAGGTCATATTGACCCTTCACTGTTTCCTCTTAATCAACTCGAATTATTTTCTCAGTTTATCACAAAGGGTAATTATTGCCTGTCCTTCACGCTTCTTCCCACAGTCTCATCCCATAGAAACACTTGTTATTCCAGTCTTGGATAATAAGTCAGCTTCATATAAACATCTCTGTGCTGTAGCTCTTATTTTACTAAGCAGGAGGTTAATGAGGGTAAGACACATTTCAAGTATTAAAAAGGAAGAAGAAAACCAGCCCAGCAGGTGCAATATGGCAGAGCAGAGTGGGACATGCACTTAGAAAAAGCCTCAAGAAAGCTGGAAAGAAGAAAACGCTTCCTCCAAGCAGATACACCACAGAAACAGAGGACGTCTTCGGCTGAGAAGTTGGAAACATGAAGGAGATAGAGGAGAGGTCATGTTAAGCTTTCCCAGGAGCTGGGGAAGGAGAGAGCAGTAGTGATGGCTCACAGAGCATCACTGCATACGTAGGAAGTGACAGTAGAGCTCTGAGTGGACTCACAGTGCCAGCACTGGGCAGCAAGGGCCTTGATCACACACTGCAAAAAGGCCCCCCAAGGCAGTGGATCACCAGCAGAACATTGCTGTCCCCTAAATTTTACCCTCTAAGAACTGCTTTCTTCTACCTTCCTTTATGCTATCACATCACAAAACCATCATCAATTTATCCCCAGCCCTGCAGGTTAAGGGTTGTGGGGACTCAGAAAAGCCAAGTGAATGAGATGCCCATGCCAGTCCAGTCTATAACGAGTAACCCCACAAGACTCTGGGCTCTGTGCTGCTGGCCAGCTCTGGCCCTACCTCAGCTGAGTTCAGAGACAGAGAAGACAGCTTTTCCTCCAGGGACCACAGCAGCCACGGAGAGAGGCTTCACTCACCACAGTAGAGAGTAAACACAAGACAGATCAAACCTGCAGCCTGATTTTTGATCTTAAGTGCTTAAAAGATAGGCATCTAAATCCATATTAAGGTACTTACATGTCTCAGTGAAGTATTCTGGGGCATGACAGCAGAAAGCTTGACTCCAGGAAGTTCATCTAGATATGACTTGACACTCATGATAGCTGTGATCTCATGGACCTGCACGCGAGTCAGGCCCAGCCCATCACAGCATCCTCTGGAGAGAGGCCAGCATCAAGCCTAGACTGGGGTGGGTTAAAGCTTCAGGGAAGCTCCTGCACTGCCTGTGTCACTCCTTGTCTCTGTTTCAGCTCTCACACGAGGGCTGGCAGTCACCTCCTCGGAGGTAATGCCCTGCACGAAAGCCCCGTCCATGCTGTCAGCGTGCACCGCAACCATCAGCAACTCCTCTGACATACACCGCTTGTATTTAAACTCAGCCCTCTTCCAGCATTTCGCAATCAATATCCCCTGTCAGGATTTCTGAGATACCTTGGTATTTTCCAGTAACTCTGACAGAAAATGTGAGATATATTGCGAACACCACCAAAGCCACATTTGGTGGTCACCAAAGGTGACATTTATTTCTGTGCCAGACTTCAAATTTGGTGGGACAGATTTCATTTTGAGCTGAAGGAGGGGTGGATTTCACCCTCTGTGTCTCAGAGATGCTTTCATGGTGGTGACTCTTACACCCCTGGTATGATATATGCGATTTTAAAACATTATCTGTAACTCTATTATAAAGTAATCGTTTCTCTAAAATAAGATACTGGGTATTAACTATTAAATATTTTTAGCTTTATTCTGTATCTGGAGGAAAGGACATTTAGAAACATTGGTACTCTATGTGTGAAAGAGACTCTTAGAACCCAGAATGTGCTTTGGTTTTTATGGGTTTCATTTCAAGAGTCAGTTGAATTTTTAACTCAAATCAATAAAATGCATGGGTGCACTTACCCTCATCCAGCTTTCCTGGACATGTTAGAAGATAACCAAGCTTGCCTGATTCTCATTAAAAACAGACTAGGGGCAATTAATTTAGCTTGTACCAACTTGTAATTACAACACTAGCTGTACAACTCTACATATAAAGGTGGCAAGGCAGAAGGGGCTTTTGTGGGATTTTTGTGATGCTGCCCTGAAAAACCTCAGAGCAAATCACTTGTGATAAGTTTTTTAGTGTTAGACCTGCATTGTTTAAAAGTCATCTCAATACTACTTTATACAACAAGTAAATGTCAGATGTGGAAAATGAAAACTGAAACATGCTCCTCACTCATTCCACTCCTCCCCCTGTCTGACCAGTTACTTACCTGACAACCTGTCTTCTCTGTTTTTCAGTCTGGCCTCTTGTTTACTCTTGCCAGGTGGTTCTGAGGGAAAATCTCTCAATTGTTACTGCTTGACCATTCAAAAGTGGAGTTTCACTCTCTTCTGCTTTTCTTCTTTCTCCATCACTATTCAGGCTGTAATGAGGGCAAGAAATATAATCAAGTTCTTCAGTTCCGTAACCACCCTTCCTTTATGAACTGATTTTTTGTTAAAAGGATTCCTGAAGACTTATCTAGCTACTAAAGCAGATTTAACAGCAGACTGTTTTCTTCCTCTTCTTGGCACTTTAGAGCCAGTGACTACTTGCAGCGTCAGCGGAACATTAAGATAAGACAATGTTTCCTGTGCAATGGAGAAAAGCTAAAGTGCTTCCTTTCCCCATCACCATGTGATAAACTCCACACCACATCCCCAGCAGAAGAAATCCATTGACATGTTCTCCTAATTCAAGCCCTGTCAATTAAATGACAGCAAGTAAATGACAACTTTAATGTCACTTCACTAAAATGACTCTGTGGCAATTTTTGCTTTATTGCTCACTTGTGTAGTACCAAGTATCACACAACTCTGAAAAATATCCCCAGAAGAAGGAAAAAAAAGAAATAAGGAAGGAAGGAAGGGAGGGAAGAAGGAAGGAAGGAAGGAAGCGAGCAAGCAAGCAAGGAAGGAAAACTAGTGAAAGAAGAGACCAGAAACTGCTTTCTGATATTGGGTTTACATGGTTCACCTCTTCTCTAAGACTGAGCACAGCTCAACGCAGCTGATGAGGTGACTGGTGGATGCTTAGGGCAAAGCTGGTCTTCCAGAGCAATTCACATTTCCATCTTTCATTTGTAATGCCAAGACACTCAGCTGTTGTCAGACACTGAGTCAACTCTGGGTTTTCAGAGGAAAAAAAACACGGTTCAAACCTGTGATTTAATAATTTGAAGTACTGCATTGCCTCTTCTCCCTTGGAGATATCTGATGCATAGTAAAACCAAATTACTTACTGTTGACACTAACTCGTTTCACTGAGGATTCTTACTTGTTGTCAATGATCTTCAAGCTCTGGAAAGTGTTAAATGCACACCGCCAACCAGAAAATGCTTATCACTAAGCTCGGGGTTTGTTGGGCTATTTTATATGCTGCAGTAACTTGCACTGTCAACCAAATTCATGTTTTCACAAAAATAACAGAGTGAAAGAGGAACAGCGAATTTACCAGAACGCCTGGAGCATGTCAGCACAAGAGGCATGACAGCAGGAGAAGCCCTGTCACCAGCTGAAGCATTGAGTCAGTGGCCTGCAAGCAGCTCCGGCTGGTTCTTTGCTTGTCATGGAGTAGGAAGTGGTTCAGTTTCTCTTCCAATAATTGCTGTTGTAGAGCTCAAATACAACTCTTTCTGAACAGAAAGCATTCCACAGCTGAATCAGTTCCACCTGCCACAAAGGCAAACTTCTCTGCTTCCTAGTTGATTTTCCACAGACAATTGATTTAAACTTTTCAAACCCCTCCTGATGGTAGGATTAGAGCTGAGTCTGTACAGTGCTCTACAGTTTGCAGGGCGAGCTCGGAGGTACATTTCTCTTTCACAGAGTTCTGTTTAATTAGATGAAGGGGACAGAGTTCAAGGGCAAGCCAACAGAAGGTGTTTTATTTAAGCATAGCTGTAAAGTACCTGTAATGAGAAAGCATGTCTCTCACTCCCGTGTATAAATGACACAAGCAATGTTTCAATTCCATTTCCCTCTCTTGACTCAGTGGGTAACACAGGAACCTGATGTATTTGATCCTATAGCATTAGTTCAGGGAAATGTGTTTATTATGAGTTCCATTATAATATACTTAGCACAGTCCTTTCAAGTGATGACTAGAGGTTTGTTTAGGAACTAATTCAGCACTAGCTACAGTTAAAAAGAAGCTTTCATGTGTCAGCGGAAACTGCGTTGGATCTTTACTGACAGTCAAGGGGCAGAGGGAAAGCGATTAAACATTTTTACATGCAGCTTATTGGCATAAAAAGCATTACTTCTCCCAGGGCATTATTGTTTCCAATCAGTTTTCTTATCAGGATAGGTGCAAAATACCAAATCTCCATGGCAGCTGGGAGAATATATTTCCTTCTGACTAAAGTTTAGTTGGGCATTCCAGAATTGGGAATTCCCAACAACCACTAGAAATGTTTTCACTCATATTAGGATAGCCAAGCAGCAGCAGCAAAGAGCCCTCTGCCCACCTTGATTTTGTGAGAGGATAAAAGGGCTAAAATTTACCTCAGTGTGAAGAATATTCCATTTTTCAGAGTCCAGTGAGTTCCACTCATCAGTGCTGCTGTTCTCCAGGGGAGAGGAGGTACTGTCCCCACAGGCCTGAGGGCTTCCACTGGTTTATTTACTGGATGGACCAGAAAGGAGGAACAGTTCACAGCAAAGATGTTTTAGAACATATTTTAGATCAGTTAATAATGCCTGAGATTCTCAGGTTAAGGAAAAAAAAGCCTGGGGATTTGGTGGCTTGCAAAGCTGACAACATATAGTAAACGCTGACTGTCTTTATAAGTGATTTCTGTTTTGAATACCCTGTACAATGCAAAATGACCAATATTGGATGAAATTTTCTGCATACAATGAAAATGTCTTAAAAATTGTACTGTAAGATTGCTGAGAAACACTGCTATGACAGCAAGTGATGCAGTCAGATCTCTCTGCCAGATCTGCCCAGAACTACACTACCATGACACCATGGAAGGGCTTTAACACCCCAGTGGGGTTTTCTTTACATAGGAATCAGAAATAACAGCTTTTCTTTTTACTATACTCAGGACTGTGTGGATAAGGGTTCCCTTTCCTTAAAGGTTTCTCCCAAAGCAGTGCTCAGCAGCAGGCTGGCGTGCAGGCACTCTGGATACCTAAGAAGCCTTTTTGTGTGCCACTGCTGAGACCTGGTTTTGTTCCCGACCCCCTGCCTGCAGGAACAGCTAAACAAGACAACACCAGCCACCTGGATGATAGAAGAAGAAATAAATATTAAAGCAAAAATACTGTGGTCCCAAGCGAGGTAGAGCTACAATTAGTGTGTGTGTGTGAAAAGAATCACAAGGTCGAGCTGGAAAGCCGCTTGAAGCAGGATTGTTCTTTGTGGTTGAAGGCAGCTCTGGGGGTGTGTGTGGTATGTGTGCAGATAAGAAACATCTGACCCTGCTTGATAGCTCAGCCCCCTATTCTGTATTTATATGGGATAATAAAGTTACAAGTGAGTTCTGCCTGGACAAAGTCTGTCTCCCGTGGATTCATTCGCTGCACCCGTCATCAGCTCCCTGCCACTCTCGGAGTTCTCCCCGTGCTTCTCTTGCCCTGGTCCTGGCCCAAAGGTCTCTCTCAGACGCCTCCAGCATATTCTGGGAAGGAACAGTCACACGTCCTTCCAAAGTATCAGACCTGGCCAATAGCTTTGAAGGCAGATTGTTATGGTCAAGGACAGAAGCACAGAATATGTTGAATTAGAAGGGACCCACAAGGATCATGGAGTCCAACCCTCAGCCCTGCACAGGCCCAGCCCCAGGAGTCACCCCCTGGGCCCCAGAGGATCAGCCAAACCCTCCCTGAGCTCTGGCAGCCTTGGGGCTGTGCCCACTGCCCTGGGGAGCCTGGGCAGTGCCCAACCAGCCTCTGGGGGAAGAACCTTTGGCTGAGATCCAACCTGAGCCTGCCCTGACACAGCTCCAGCCATTCCCTGGCTGCTGTCCCTGGTCCCCCCAGAGCAGAGCTCAGTCCCTGCCCCTCCTCTGCCCCTGCCCAGGAAGTTGGAACTGCAGTGAGGTCTCCCCTCAGTCTCCTCTTCTCCAGCTGAACACACCAAGTGCCCTCAGTGTCCTCCCACGGCTTCAAATCAAGGCCCTTCCCCATCCTCGATCCCTCCTTTGGACACTCTCTAATGGCTCAATCCCTTCCCTGCATTGTGTCCCCCCAAACTGCCCCAGTGTTGCAGGTGAGGCCACCCCAGGGCAGAGCAGAGCGGGACAATCCCCTCCTTCGACTGGCTGACATGATCTACCACAAACACACAGTCCTCTGTTCCTGCTACCCCTTTTCCTTTCTCTGAATAACTCAACCCCATTTCCCCCGTGGAGTTTGGGCAAGAGAGCTGGAGAAGGGTCTGGAGCACAAGTCCTGTGAGGAGCAGCTGAGGGAGCTGGGGGGGCTCAACCTGGAGAAAAGGAGGCCTGGGGGGACCTTCTCACTCTCTACAAGTCCCTGATAGGAGGGTGGAGCCAGGTAGGGGTCTGAGGTAACGAGTGACAGGATGGCAGGGAATGACCTCAAGTTGCACCAGAGATTGGATTGGACTTTAGGGAAAATTTCTTTACCTAAAGGCCTGTCAGTCATTGGAACAGGATGCCCTGGAGCGGGCACCAGAAGTGATGGAGTCACCATCCCTGCAGGGATTTAGAAGATGTACAGATGTGGCCCTTAGGGACGTGTTTCAGTGGTCGGCTTGGCAATGCTGAGTTAACAGTCGGGCTTGATCTGATGAGTCTTTTCCAAACTAAACAATTCTATGACTCTATAATTTCATTTTAGAATTATAAGGTTTTTAATAATGTGTAAGTGTCCTTAATCACCCAGGTTAAACAGCACTAAGCACAAGTTCAAGGTGACTTCAACAGCTTCTGTTCAAAATCTGCATTTTCATCTTGCTTAAATTAATTCATATTTTAATTGCTTATATCATTGTAGTGTTAGCTAAGGGAGCACTTTCATTCCTTTGATCTCTTGCTTTCAGTACACATAAGCAAGGCTGGACATCAGGAAAACCTTCAAAATTGCTCTGCTTCAGGGTAAAGCATGAGGCACAAGTGTGCAGTGACTGAGATCACATAGCATGAGTGGCAGCAAGGGCTGGGGACAGGTCACTTCATGCTTCTCCTGTTATCCCATACATTAATTGCTTATAACTATCAAACCAGGAGAGGCTTCATCAATTGATCAAAATTTGAACTAGGAAGATACATGAAGAATCCTCATCAATTTCCACCCCAGGGTCAGGGCCCTGCACATGGTCTGTGCCCCCTCACCCAGTGGGTGGCCATGGCCCTGCGTCTCCCATACTCCACATGGAGCTGAACCAACTAACCGAATGCCTCTTTAGACACAAAAACTAATTGATAAGCCATTGCTTCACAATGGGGACAAACAGGAATGGATAACACCACAAATACCTTGGGAAAGGGATGATGAGACCTTCAGTTCTTGCCACAGCAGACCAGTGAGGAGCTTTCAAGGAGGTTAAAAGGACAAAAATTCAAAGCCACAAAAAGAAATCTTTTCATAATGTGATTAGCCTACAGCACTCATTGCCATGGGATGTTCCTGAAGGAAAAGCAAAAAAGATTCTAAAAGGCACTGGAAATACACGTGCCTATCATGGCTGTCTAAAGTCAATGGCTGTCAAAATGAGGGAAGGGATCTTCATATTTTCTTCCAGTGTGGGCTCCTGTGAGATGTTTGTTCCTCATCTGTCTGTTGGGGATTTCAACTCTTACAGTCTTAGGTATCTGCTTCTGATGCCCGTCAGAGAGAAGCCCCTGAGCTGGAGTTGCTGCTGGTACAGCCTGGATGGTTCTCTGTAGATGACGAGGACTGTTCCATGATGTGCACCAGCTATTTCTGCACATTCCAAAGCCCCACTGAAGGTGTACATGTCATCAAGAGCACTCTCGCAGTCTCTAGACATGGGGGCAGCAGCGGGGCCACAGTTTCTCCATGCACTAGGACAATTCTCTGGATGAGGACTGGCAGATGCCCCTCAGAATTTCCTCTGCCAGCAGTCCCTTTCCTCCTTTCAGCTGTGATGAAGGTCCTTTACTCCAGCCTGTCGCTTTCCTCCCTGCCAGACCAGTTTGCCCAACTTCAGATTTGCACTTCCTTTTTTAATTTGATTAGTGACAGCTGCTATTATCTGAGGAAATCTAAATTACCTCTTCCTGTGCTAATGAATCACTGCACTATGTGTGTGGGGATTAGAGAGCAAGATGGATTTATTAATACACTCCTAATTAAAGGGACTGTTCAACCGTTCCAGTGGCTTTCAGTGAAGGGGTTGTAGCAGGTTTTTGAGGTGGAGAGGACAGCTACAGGTTGTCACTGCTAATCACAAATCACAATTGTACCTATATACCTTCTCGGGCTGCAACTAGTGAGTGGAGATACTAATTTACATGCCAGAGCAGGGCAGTCATATCAATGGGATGTCACATTGAACTCTCTTGTCTGCAGGAACCAGGTCAGGTCCCGCATGGTGCTGCTGAGGCTGCACTGCCTGTTCCAGCTGCCAGAATGATTTTAAACCACCCACTGTCTGGAGGTGGGAGGATGTACCAAGGAAAGGGTCATCCTAAATTGACTTCTCTTTTACACTCCTTAAGCACCCTTTATTATCTGTCACACAATAAATCACAGCTATCTGTCTGATTCAATTTGGAGTCTGACTGAGGCTAACTACTCTTATCTAAGATTTTCACGTTACAATTGCTCAGGCCTCTAACATCACAGATGTTAATGATTTTGTTTTAAACTTAACTGGGCACTTAAAAAATCACCAGGCAGTTTGTAAAAGGCAGATTTTGTAAACTAAGCCTAATTACAGTAACAACAGACTGTTTGCAAGAAGATGTGATCTGAATACTGAGGCCCTAAAGAATTACCCTTATTTACTCTGCTTGTGAGTACAACTTCAAAAAAAGGTGCTTGTATATATTCTTCTTATCTCATACCTAATGCCAGGAACTCGAAGAGATGGCTCCCAGCCTATTTTCACAAAATATAACACAACAACATGTTTCCTACTGTACAGCAGAGGGCTGGGACTAACCGGGAATAACATTGCGCTGTTTTCACAACCACAGCCCAAGCCAGCATCCTGAAAACCCATGGAGAAAAAGCAAAGGGAAAAAGAAAGTCCAAGTTTACTGTGTCTAACTCCCCAAACCAGGTCATGTTTTTGGAGAGGAGATCGTTTGATCTGGTGTCGCCATTCTTACAAAATTAATTTTATGTGGGGACTCTTAACGTCTCAATGGCATGAGCCAATAAGGAATTCTGTTAGAGAGAACTGAGGAAGATCTTTCTTCTTGCATCCATCTTTTAGTCTAATTCTTTTGGCCCTGATTTACCTCAATTTTAATGCAGTGTTGGTGGGATACAGACAGAACACATGAATGAAGCACCTTCAGGAAGATGAGGTGCTCAGCTGTTCCAGGGTGAGCACTGCAGCCTCCAGTGTTCAGAGAAGCAATATTAACACCTCGGGAGTACCAGGGGTATGGTGAGGCTCGCGTGGCTGAGCGTTGTGAGTTTATATACTGGTAATCTCAACCCAGTGAAATCACCAGAAGTCTCTTCATGGACTTTATCTCTGGCTTTGGATCAGACCTGGATCCTCAGCAGACATAAATCCCTGTATCTCCACTGAAGTCACACAACTATGCCAGGTGAGGCCAGCTGATTCTCCTGCCCTTTCTCTCCACAGTAATTCAACATGCAAAACTGCCTGCAAAAGTGTTGCTGACAACAGCCTTGTCTTCTCAAATGAACTACTTCCACGGTGTTCCCAGGTTCTACGTCTTCTGTAATAATGTCTTACTCTAGGTGCATTATCCATCACCATAAAATCACTCATTCTTTCAGATACAGTTAATTTAAATGAGGCTGCCATGGATTAACAAGCCATTGATTCACAGTTACAGATACAGTAAACACTCTTGATTTCTTTCAATCTCTGCACTTGAGCGTGCCAAGCAGTTCTAGCCAACACTGTACGCTGGACACACGCCCACCTTATTACTGGGAGATATCCAAACCTTTCCTGCAAGGTTATCACTGTGTGCTTGGCTACAGAGGAAGAGAAACTAAGAGCTTATTGGTATGAACAGACTTGCAGGATAACTTGATTTCCTGTAGTCATTTCAAATAATTGAACAAGATTCAGGTTTCAGTTATCGTTTTGCAAAGCTGACTCATTGCTCCAGGAAAAGCCTAAAGAAACCCAAATGCTTTTCATTGTGGACTCTCTCTTTTATTGGTGATTAAAAGATTAGGGGTGCCTAGGCTATTGTTATAATGGAAGAAGAGACAGTCCCCAGCTCGACCTCAGCTAATTTTGCTGTTGGGGAGCTCAGTGCAGGGCTCAGTGGTAGCTCTCATTGGTGGCAGCACAAGCAGATGGAGAGTCCCAAGCCCAAAGTTGCTATTCAAAACAGGAAAAGAAAAAAAATCCCTCAAACATTTCTGAGCTACCTGGACCTAACCACTTAGGCTCCATGCTCCCTTCATTTAGATGCCTGAATTTAGCCTGCATGAATCACCCTATGGTAAATCTCTACCCAGACTTGATATATAAATTATGCATTTTTCAGCATGTGAAAAAGGGAAGTCCTGGGATTAGAAGCTAACCTGTGACTCAAACCATGAGTGATCCAGTCAGTCTTGTCTTCCAGGGCCAGAAAGGTTTTCAAAATACCTTATAATCAATCCCCTCAGCTACTTGCCTGTATCTTGCCCTGTCTGCAGGGCCTGCTGTTCCAGGCCTCACCATGTATTTCTTGTAGCAGCAATCTGAGTCTCTTTGGCTGCAGTATAAAGCCTAAACCTACTTGTTCTATCTACTGCAGATAACAAGGAAAAATTACCTTCTTCCCCTTTGAAAGTGTTTCAAAGATACCTTGTTTTCCCTTAGTCCTGCTCTATCTCAGCTAACATGCTCCTCCACGGGCTCCTCACGCCTCTGCTCCTCACTGGTAACGACAGGATGACGGAGCTGTGCCTCCTTTCCTCAGGGGGACAAACACATCCAGGAGATTATGACTTCCAGATATAACTGTAGGCAGTACAAATTTTTTCAAGGTACTTTGAAGTGATGGATAGCTTGTCAACTGTAAATTTAGCTCAAGCATTGGAAAATAGGGGCATTTCCCTCACAAAAAATTCAAGTGGTCTTCTAGGTTGCCCCAAAGTTACGTAATCACAGAGTGTGTAAGGCTGGAAGGGACCACAGTGGGTCATCTGGTCCAACCTCCCTGCTCAAGCAGGGTCATCCCAGAATACATGGCACGGGATTGTGCCCAGATGGGTCTGGAATATCCCCAGGGAGGAGACTCCAGCCCCTCCCTGGGCAGCCTGTTCAGAGCTGGGTCACTGCACAGGGAAGAAGTTCTTCCTCCTGTCCAGCTGGAGCTTCCTGGGCATCAGTTCCTGCCCGTTCCTCCTGTGCCATTGCTGAGCCCCCCTGAGCAGAGCCTGGTCCCTCCTCTGCCCCCTCCCTGCAGACACTGACAGACACTGAAGTCATCACAGGAAGCCATCCCAAGGTGTGCTGCCGAGTACTGTGGTGTTCCACCATTCTTCCCCATGAGGGTGGGGAGGCCCTGGCACAGGTTGCCCAGACAAGCTGTGGCTGACCCTCCCTGGAAGTGTTCAAGGCCAGGTTGGACAGGGCTTGGAGCAACCTGGGCTAGTGGAAGGTGTCCCTGCCCATGGCAGGGAGTTATAACGAGATGAGTTTTAATGTTGCTTTCAACCTAAACCATTTTATGATTCTATGATGGTTCTAAGATCTTCAGCTACAGTCAGGAGGCCAGACTATGAAACTAAGGAATCAGAAACTTATATGAGAATATTTGGTTGGACATATTCTACTGTTTCTTAGCTGCTGCATTGAGAGGACAGAGGAGCAGATGCCTCACGCATGAGGCTCGACTGAATGCAAAGTAACCACCAACACAAAAGGGGACATGAGGGGTGTCCCAAGGCATGGCACATACACTGAATCAGGACCAAGGAAAGAGGAAATACAGCTCCTGCCTTCTATCAACACGTGTGGGTTCTGACGTGTAATACAAACAACAATTTCTCCTTTGCTTAATTAAGAGATGTTAATTTAAGTCTGGGTTTTGGTGTTTCCTTAAGGAAGGACAATTACTTCTGCTTTCATAGCATAAAATAAAAATCTCAAATAAGCTCCAAAGACAGGGCCTTTGGTTTGGGGTCAGTAAACAAACAAAATGGCTTTGACTTCCTGGGATTCACAGATCACAAAAACCTAGTGCTTGTTACATTCTTAGAAGACAATTCTCTGGTTTCAGGGGAACCACTATGGAGCAGTACTGCAACTCACGCCTCCATCTCCACCAGTGAGTGGTCGTCTGCTGAGATCAGACCAAACAGATTTTAGACATTTAAGCAATTTAGATATCCATGTTTCCAGAAGGTGCAGAGCAAAACCAATGGATGCTCAGCATTTTTTAAGTGAGGCACTTAAATTTGTGCAACGTGGTTCCCGATATAACCTACACCAGTAAACAGCACTGGCCTGGCCTCCTCTTTTCCCTATAGAGGAATCTCCATGGTACCCACATTCCCAACTGAACTGCTCCAGTTCTGCGTACATAAACTTGGCTGTAACTGCAGTTGAGTCTTGAAACAACCTGGGGGATGCATCTCTTTTCCCCAAATCCATTCAGTTGCAAGAGAACAGGAATTACATTCCTTGCATTCACCTTGAGGATATGTCTAGCAAAGGTGAGTAACTGTCACATGTGACACATGGGCTGACAAAACAAGGCTTAAATAGACACTGCAGAAGTATTTGAAAGGACACAAGCCCAGAGAAGGAGTCTTTAGCCGTTGTTCCTTCTTCCTTACTCCTTTATGCTGAAAGACATGCAGAGGAGAAAATGAGGGTGTTCTGTGTCCAATAAGGAGTGAAGTCACAAAGTAAATATGCAGGGGGTAGTCAACACAGCTGTCACAAGAGCTATAGATACACTTAACCACTGCCACATCTGCAGCATCATTGTGCATGGGGCAGTTTGAGTTGTCCTAAGAATGGCCCCTGAGTACCAGTGGCGTGCTGAGCCCGAGGCTCTCTCCAGCACAGGACAGACCTGCCAGGGCATCCTGCAGTGTTAAATAAGCTCCTTAATCAGGATAGAATTCTATTCTATTCTATTCTATTCTATTCTATTCTATTCTATTCTAAAATGGAGGAAAGCAGGATGAGAAATAGACTACTTTGTATTCAGGGCTCCAATAACCAACTGAGTAGGATATATCATTATCAGAGAGTAAGGAAAGGGAAAAAGAAGCTAAACCTTGGTATTATTAAATGTAAAATAGGAAAACATTTAAAGTAACACCTTCATGAAGGGAGCTTTTAAATTATTCAAAGTCAATGCAATAAAATCCACAGCTAATTACAGTCTATACATGCAAATGAAAGTAACGATAATCATAATTACTTTGCACTTACATACTGTAGCAATTTTCATCTGTAGACCTAAAAGACTTTGTAAACATTAATTTATCCTCCCATCACCCTGGTGTGCTGGGTAACTGTTACCATAATTCTCATTTTAGAGACAGGTAAACTGGGGTTCAAACATGTAAAGTGGTTTGCTTGTTGTCAAATGCAGGTGGGATTGGAAGGGATGGGGATGTCATCAGAGGGCAGAGATCCCCCACCCTGCCTGGTTACAGCGGTTGGGGCTGTGGGAGGAGAAGGGTGTGGGGTATTGAGGCAAAGGAAAGATTCTGGAGCTGAAGAGCAAGAATTTGACAAAACCACTTCACTTACACTACTACAAAGACAGGACTATATTTATAGCCCACCACACTGTGCTAGTTCTACTGCTGAGATCAGTACATTTACCCTGAAAGTGCTGACACTCATTTTAAGATTTGATTTTTGCCTTCTGTAGAGTTGCTTAGTTTTGTTCTTTTGTTTTGCTTCTTCCTAGAAAACAATATCATAAAACTTTTTCTAGGAGACAGATTTGCAGAGAAAACAGCAAATACCAGAATCACTGCTGGGTAAACTGTAGAACAGTGAGGAGGCCATTCTGCGTCCTTAATGATGGTAACATTGGCCCCTGTGTCCACCAAGCCTGTGAATCTACGCCCATCTATTTGGCACATCATCTTAGGCTGTGTTGTTGTAATGGCCCTTTGCCAATTTGCGGCTCACCTGCACTTCCAAAAGCCCCTGAGCCCCTCTCCCCTTCCCCAGCAGGAGATGCACTGAAAAAGGGAATCAATTGGGCAATCTTTTGTCCTTTAGGGATGTGACGGGGGGGGGGTACTGGAGTCCATGCCATTATTTGAATCTCACTATGGGAGTCTGAGTCAATTACTACAGGCAGAACAAACAAACCCATCCTAGTGGTTGACAATCTCCCTGTTAACAGTGCATGTACCACTGGGGTCAATGGTCCCCAAACCCCTGCAGGAATTAACACTACAGCAGTGGATGTTATAGTTACCGGTTCTCTGCTGGATAAATCCAGCCCAGCGCTGGCTGTGGTGGAGGGGCACAGATCGCCAGCCTGTTTTCCTGAGCTGAATTTGTTTGTTGTGCTGGGGCGCGTGACCTCGCCCCCTGTCTCCAGTTTCCCTGCTGTGAGGAGTTTTTTGACCCCCGTTTCCCTTGCTGACACTTTTGGCACACTGGTGTGGGGGTTTTCTTAGGGCAATCCCTTCAAAAATGATCAGCAGCACCACATTTAAAGCAACCGCTTTTAGGTCTTGTCCCCTCCTGCACTCTCAGCTGCACACTTAAGGCTGTAGCTAGAGAAGCAGTTTGGTGTTCGACTGACCCAACACCCTGGCAGGCTCGAACCATCTCAGGAATGCTGCAGCTTTCTCTTTTAGGGAGAGTATGCAAAGCTCTTTTACAATCTGGATTTGAGTTCTCATATGCTAGTTGCTTAAAAAGCATTTATCTAGCTTCATCATGCTCAATTTGCCCGTTTAAAGCAGCCTGAGAGAAAGGTTCTACAGAACCTTGCAAGACCTTTGTGAAGGACAGATTACTGTCTTTGTCTGTACTTGGGAGTTTTCTCATTGCTCTTAAAGTCAGTTTTGCAATCACCTCATAAATTTCTCGGGGATAGCCTGTTTGTGAGTCTACTGTGGCAAATTCCCTTTCTCCTGTTAAGTGATTGCATGTTATGCATGCTTGTGGATTATTTGCACACACTGCACAATTCTCCCGAAAATCCGTCAACCAAACGCTGTACTGTGTATTTGTTAGGACCATTTTCAGCAAGGTTTTCCAATCATGTGGGGTAAAGATGTAACTTGAACTCAACATCTCCAAATATGCAAATGTATGAGTCGAGGAAACACCAGTTTCTCTTACTAATTGCCTCAGTTCCTTTGTTACCTCATAAGGTAAAGGTTGGAACTGAGGGGTCTGGCGCTGGACACACATGAATCACTTGCCAATCTTCCACCCGCATCGCTTCTGCGTGGCATCTACCCCACCAGTCAACTGATCTCCCCACACCCGCCCTCTCGCTCTCTCCCCGGGGGATCACCTCCAGTCCCTCCTCATCATCCTCTAACGCCTCTCCACCCGCGGCCCCGCTATATTTGGTTCCCTGTAGCTGCGTGGCAGAGGATAACTGATGTGGTGGGAAGGGACTTCCCCTCTCCCCATGCCGGCGACTGGAATGAACCGGGAGAGACAGGTCAGGTTCTGGTCTGTTTTGCGCACAAGATGTCTGTGCCTGTACCGAAGCACGCGGTCACTGTTCATCTGCAGCGTGAGGGGGTGAATTTGCTGAGTTCCCTCCCCCATTGCTGCAGTGGGGCCCTGCACCTCGCTCCTGTGGGCTGGATTCTCAAGCTAAGGTTCCCGTTCCTTCCCCACGATCCGTGCTCCCGCTAAAACCAGAATCTAACCCGACACTTAAATCACGAACACTCCCCGCCTGCCTGCGCAGATCCTCCCCCAAATTTAAGTCTGTTTTGGGTTGTGAGTGGGGTGTTCCCCCCACTTTGTGTATGTCTATGTTGTGGACTAGGGCTGTGGTTAACAGCCTGGCTGGGGGATTGTGTATTGGTGTGGCTTGGGTTTCTGTAATTGATTTAAAGGACTGCTTCTTTACCAGTTTTCTGCACCCTGAGGATGCTCCATGGTTTGCTTTTTCTATCCTCACTCTGAACAATGCACAGCCTATGCAGAGACACCACTGGGTTGTCCTTCCTCAGGGAATGTGGAATAGTCGGACCATATGTCAGACTGTTGTGGTAAAAGCTATTCACCCCATCAGAAGGCTTTATCCCTCAGCAATCATTTACCATTACATAGACGACATTTTAATTGCCACGGCCAAAGAGACTGAATTGCAATCTGTTGTTGCTGCTCTAACCAACGCTGTCCAAGACGCAGGATTGCAGGTCACTCCAGAAAAAATGCAGTGATCGCAGCCCTGGACTTACCTTGAATGGAGAATCACACAGCAGGAGATCTCGCCCCAGTCACTTCGGCTTAAGGCAAATGATACCTTAACCTTAAATGAACTGCAAAAACTTCTAGGAGCCATCAATTGGTTAAGGCCTATCTTAGGCTTAACCACAGAGGAGTTACACCCCCTGTTTGAACTGTTAAAGGGTAACTCAGACTTAATGTCTAGCAGGTCTCTGACTGCAGAGGCAAAGCAGGCTTTAGAGACATGCTCCAAGGCAATCAAGAGCAAACAAGGCAGAAGGAGAGATCCTGAACTGCAAATCTGCCTTACTCTTGTTCCTAGCAGGTTCCAGCCATTTGCAGTTTTGTTTCAGTGGGATCAAACTGAAAAGGATCCACTCAGGGTCCTAGAGTGGCTGTTTCTGCCCCATTCACCCCCGAAACTGTGTGGACCACTAATGAAATGTTTGCCAAGCTTGTTGTTAAAGGCAGAGGGCGTCTACAGGAGCCGGACAGATAGGACTCTGTGACCACCTACATCCAGCAACTAGGGACAGCCTCGACTGGCTGCTGGCTGAAGATGTAGGATTTCAAGCTGCCTTGGCAGGCTATGATGGTGACATTTCTGTACATTACCCTAAACACAGGCTTTGGGCAGAAATGGGTAACTTACCCTTAAAGGCCACAACCAGATGCAAACACCAACCAGTAAAAGGCATCAGGACGGACCAGGAAAGCTGCAGTGACATGGGTAAACCCTGATACAGGACAACGGGAACAAGAGGTGCAGACCATGAACCAAGGTTCTGGAACTGGCTGCTATCCTTATTGCCTTGGAAAGGTTTTCAGAGCAACCTGTAAATGTTGTAACAGATTCTTGCTATGCAGCAGGTTTAGTGTCCCATCTTGAAGGTTCATTCCTTTGAGATGTTGCAAACCCTCACTTGTTGGTTGAAATGTGTACTGTTTGGTTTCTTGTTAACCACAGGAGGTTTGATTTTTACATTGTGCACATAAGATCACACACAGAAACACCAGGGCCCATAGCAGAGGGGAACCAGAGGGAGGACAGAAGCTATGTTTAACACAGTGCCCAGAGGCTTAGAGCAAGCGAAATTGTCTGTGATGGGAAAAAAAAAGTGGCTTTCCCCCTGGAGTTAAAAAAAATGGTAGCCCTCGAGGGGATGGTGTCCCTTGGGGTTGATCCAATCAGCGCCCCTGCAAAATTTAAACATATCACACCAGACCGGAAAAGAAGGATGATGTTGTAAGGGGAGAAGAAGTGGTCGTGTTCTGGGACTACGAGGAGAGGGAGAGGGGCTAGTTGCCCCGCTGGGGGCCACGGCCCCCAGCCCCCCCAGCTGAAGTTGAAGAAACTCAGAAATAGTGTTAAACTGGATCAAGGTCCGTAACTGAAAAGCTGAGGGAGTCTTTCTCCACTGTGAGTGGGCAGCAGAAGACAGAAAAGCAGCGGCAGAGGCAGCACTGAGTGGAAGGCTATGGCTGAAAGCCAAGATAAGGAATAAGCAGCAACAGCAGCGTGCAGCTGAGCTGAGAGACACAGAGAGATGTCTGATGGAGAGAGAGAGAGAGAGAGGACTAAACTCTACAGAGACAGTTTTGGGGGTAAGAACTGAATCAAAGCCCCCCAAAACCCCTTTGAGACCCCCTTAAGAGGAGGGAGTGGACTTCTACTGGATGGAAGTCCTAAAATGCAACATGCAGCAGAGAGAGAGGAGCTAAGAAGCTCAGACATCCTGGAAGCTGGACCGGGATGGCCGGACAGAATGCAGAGGAGGGCCTTGCCCCCCCGCTGCTGCCACGCTGGCAGTTTGAGGTGGAGCACAGGAGCTCTGATAGAACGCTTGAGGCAAAGACTTTCAACTGAAAGCTGCCCTAGACGTTCTGACTCGAGGGAACTTAAATCCCACTGAGGAAGGGACCTTCATGGGGGTCTTACACCCCATGGTATGACGTGGTGAGGCGAGCTTTTGTCCCAGCTATCACAGCCCACGGGAGAGAGACCTTCGCTTGGAGTCGAAGGGCCGAGAGGGGTGAGAGGAGACCCCCCTTGTGTGCAAAGGAGAGAGAGATCCAGCTACAACAATCCAGCTACAGCTGCTGCATTGAGGAGGAGAGACTGCTGCCCTAAAGGTGGAAAGGATCTTTCCTTCTTCCCTTCTGGACTTTTATTGGAGGGAAAAGAGATTTGATCCAATGTAAATACTGATTTATCATAGGAGAGATAGTTAGGATTGTGTATATAATGTATTATAATATTTATTTGTGTAGTGATTGTAATATTACTCCCTTCCCCCCATACTGAGTCTTGCATTTTGTCTGGAAAACCCCTCTTACACTGGGGTGAGTTGTGGGAGGAGGCTTGGACTCGGAAACTGGATTTTTGGGGGTCTCACTCCATGACATCTTTTCATTCATTTTTTCATCAGAATGCACGCTCACTGAAGAGACAATTTCAAATCACACTCAATCAGGCTCGAGACATAGTTATGTCATGCCCAGATTGCCAACAAATAACTCCAATGCCATCTCAGGAAGGAGTTAACCCCAGGGGACTAGTGGCAAATGAGTTATAGCAAACAGACATAGCACATATACCTGAGTTTGGCCCATTGAAATATGTACATGTTACAGTTGACACACGCTCAAAATACATCACTGCCACTGCACACACTGGGGAAAAGGCAAAGGACATGATAAGGCACTGGCTCAGCTGTTTTGCAATGCTGGGTACCCCAAAACAGATCAAAACCAACAGCAGACCAGCTTACATATCAGAAAAGGTAAAAACCTTCCTGTCAAACTGGGGAATTTCTCACTCTACAGGCATCCCACATTCACCTACGGGACAGGCCATAGTAGAAAGGGCACATGGCATCTTAAAAGACACGTTACTTAAACAAAGGAAGGAGGAATCCATCTGTAGCCCACAAGAGCGTCTGTGGAAAGCAACATATGTCATAAATTTTTTAAATTGTGACAGCGCTGAAAAAAGCAGGCACGAAATGCAACACAGACCTCAGGCATTCTCCTCTCCCAAACCACCAGTCACGATGAGGGATCTAATTTTGGGACAGTGGACAGGATCGGTAGATCTTGTGACATGGGGGAGGGGTTATGCATGTGTATCTGCAGGAAAAGGGCTGAAATGGGTTCCTTCCAGGTGTGTCAGACCTTACCTAGGTACATCCCCACAGCAGCAAGAATCAGAGTAATGCAGAGTTTAAAAAGACAGTTGTGTTTACCAATTGATATTGATGTTTACATTTCAGGTTTACAATTGAAGACGACCAAAGTAGCAAAATGCAGAGTTTATAAAATCCCATGAGTGTGTATGTGAAGAGTGAAGGCGGCCACCCCTGTGAGTGTGTGCAAGTGATTAAAAGAGTTGTGTGAATGTATAAAGCACCTTAAACACCAAACACCTTATAAGAGTATGACTACCTCAGCCACATGGTCACATTGGGAAAATTTAGTGTACTGCGTTTAACTTGCTCTTGAAATAAAGTTGATTTTTCCTGTTTATATAAACCCTGAGAAAAATAAAGGTTACAATTTTATAGGTACAATTTTATACACAGTTGGGCCAAGGCCCTTAGGTTAATAAAGCTGTTTTTCTAGGTTACATTATACCCCTTAGGAAAATAAAGGTTTAAGGTAATACGAATAGGTTTAAAAGGTTAAAGAAAACGTTTTCAATTGATACATAAGCTGTTAAGGAACCAAAGTGAGCGGTGTGCTGGGTCACTGCGATGCTATGGTAATTGTTCAAAGGTATTCTACTATTTGCACTGTTGTTATTGCACTGTTTTTGTGACTCACCTTAAATATTTAGACTGGGGGAGATGTAGGGATGTGTCCCGAGAATGCGGAAGGAAGCATTCTGGGAGTTGGAGTCCCCGGACAGCACACTGGGGCACACGAGCAATGTGTGCTGTGCTGTCATTGGTGAGGCAGTCACATGTCCTCCAGAGGGGTTATAAGGAGGCACTTTTCTTTGAAATAAGCAGATTTGGCTGCTTGCCAGCTGAGCTGCTGGGTCTCATCTCTTTACATTATATTAAAATATCACCGGGACTGGTCTCTTCTGCTGTGCCTGCAAGTGAGCACCAGAGGAAATGGCCTTAAGCTGAGACAGGGGAGATTCAGATTAGATATTAGATATTAGAAAAACACTTTTCACTGGGGCTGCCCAGGGACGTGGTGGAGCCACCATCCCTGGAGGTGTTCAAGAGGCACCTGGATCTCACCAGGTGATGTGGTTTAGTGGTTCAGGGGGTACAGTGGCAGAGTTGGGTGAAGCATTGGACTGGATGATCTTGTAGGTCTCTTCCAACCTTGATGATTCTATGATTCTACATCACCCACTCTAGAGCAGCAGTGAAAGGTGCTACCACAAAAAAAGGTAATTGGTTTAATACCACGCAGACCCTGCAGGACAGGCTGCTTGTTCCTTCTTGGGCTAATGATCCGAGTCACACGATGCAAAAGATGAATGGACTTGAAAAATCCCCTTGGCAAAATATTTGACAGTCAAGGAGACAAAAGAGCTTAACTTCAAACCTCTCTCACCTGTAATTACTTTTCTGGATTTGCATCCCATGGTTCAGGAAATGCACTCAGATTTTGCCTTTACCCACATTTCTAAAGGCCATTGTGTGTTAATCATTGTCTGGTACCATAAAATGCAACAGCCATCACTATCAAGCCTGCCAACTTAACAGACTCTTGTGATGGGTACATTTCTATAGACCTACACAATAAGACTAATTGCATGGGCTTGCTGTAAAAGCCAGAGGTCGTTTGATTACTAGCTGTTTTGTACCATGAAAGTGCACATTAATTATTTAAAAGATGGACTTATAATTATTATAAGCGCTAAGTAATTACCTATAATTTTGGCAAGTGTTAGAAAAACTGATAGTCTAGCAATTTCAGGTTTTAGTCATTAGTAAGCTCCTAATTACATTTAAATTGTAAAATGAGAATTATGCAATTTATCTCCCCAATAATACATAAACATTATAGTGATTGTAGGTTTTAATGGACTATATTATTACTACAAAAAGCAGAGCAGTGATGGGCAGTGAGGGGCAATTTGAGTTCACTGCTGTTATTTTACATGATAATTGCTTATCAGTGACTGCACGGTGATGGGTCTCCTCCTTGATTAACACGGGATAAGTCCATTCCACTCATCAAACTGTACTGGAAAATAGCAAAACTTAGTGAAGTCAGTAAAAATAAGTGATTAATCTTCTATCAATACAGGACTAATTGCTGTAGGTAAACAATCTAGAAATCCCATATTTACTCTTTCTTAAAGAAAGCATAATTCCCAAGTCATGCTGTTTTGGTTAGGGCTGCTTTTTCAATTTAGACTGTTCTCATACACTCCTCACCCATCCCTGAGGCTACTCAGTGCTACTCCACCACCTATACAGAACAAGAATGAATAGAAAAATGCCACCAAGTAATACAAACACAGGAGGACTTTTCATATGCTGCTACTCCAAAGCAGCCCATGCCTATCTAATATCCCAGCACATCAATGGCAAAATCCATTTCAACATGAGAAAAGCAGTATAGTGACTAGATTCAGATTACCAGACAACAGAACTGGTCTGGAACCAGTTCAGCATCATTCCAGAAAGAGGAACTTTCTAATAATAATAAATAATAATAAATGCAAATTATCAAGGGTGATCAAGTAACTGCTTGGCTGTGTGCTCTAACCTTACAGATGCCCTCCTGCTCCTCCACAGCAGCAGGAATTCACAAAAGAGCCAATCCCTTCTTTGCAAGAGCCCCAGATCTTTACAGTGGCAGCAGAGAATAAGTAGGAGAAAACGAGGGAGACCTGTCTGAGGATGGGACCCACCGAACTGGAGCACAGGACAACACAGTGTCCAGAGCACACAGTGACACCTTAACAGCACTCCCACAGAGCTCAGAGGAAATGTTACCACCCAGAGCTGGAACTCTGGGGCAGTGGGTTTGTTGCAATTTGATAATGTCATTGTTCCTTTAGTTTCAGGTGACAGGGGAAATGATTTCTGACTGTGTCCATCAGACAAAGGTGTCAGTCACACGAGTTTTAGGGGCAATGTTGGTAACAGATTAGGATAGAAATGGAGGATATTTTAACCAGCTGAAAATGACTGTAATTAATCCACATTAGAAACTGGATGGGTTTATATCCCAAACACTGCATTTTCAGCCAACAGCACAGCCAAACAGTGGTATTAGTGTTCAAAGAAAAGGCAACACCAAACACTGTGAATCACTCATGCAATTTCCTTATAGATTTTCACCTTCCCCGTTCCATGGACTTTTCAGAAAATGAAGCCGAGGGATTGGTAAAGGTGAACACCATGTCCCTTAGCTTGGAATCAGGACCTGCCCATGGAGTTGTTTCATGATTTCATTATGACTCCTGTCTGCAAAAGGGGGGAAAACTTGTCCCTTTGTGATGTGGGAGGAATGAAATCCTGAGACTGTATTTCCAGTCTTGTCCACAGCGAGACACTCCCACACAGTGTGCACCTTAAAAGCTGAAGTCTTGCCAGTACAACTGTCTTGGTTTGACACCAGGGAAATTTAAGATCTGCTTTGTATTGTTATTTTACAAGCCCTTATACAGTGTTTGTTTTAAAGGATGTGCTCTGTGATTTAGTGGTGCCTGCTGAGGTGATGAAAGTCAGTGCCTGATGTGCTCTGCTGTGTGACTGCTGTCTTCTCCTGGAGATGAGATATTACTTTTCACTGGAGTTTCCCAAAAGGCAGCAGCAAGCTTTAGCCTTTGGGGCACCAGATGTGCTCAGAACTCCCAAAAATAAAATCCAAGGGAAATGGTCATGGCTTTAGCTCAGCTCTGTATGCCATTTAGCAGAGTGGCTCATCAGTGGAAGTTGCCCTGGCAGAGGGTGCTGCAGTAGGGACACCCTGCAGGGGTTGGCAGAGCCCACACCTCGGTGACTGGGTGGTAACACCAGCAGTGCTGTACAAGCTCTTTCAGGAGCACACTGGCAACGAGGGGTTTGTTCCTTGCTTCTGGGAGCTCATGGTCAGGCTTTTAGTAACGAGACATTTGAAGGCCACGGTCAGATAATTTCTGGTGTCAATACTCAGGCTGACCCCTACTCCTTGTTCTGTGAGCTGGGGCATGAAGAGACTCCTGCCTGGGCACCTTTGATGAAGGGGCAGATTTGGCTGATGTATATTTCTCTAACAGTGAGAACCAAAGCCTCTGCCCCAGAGGGCAGGCAGGAAGAGAAAGAATTACTTTTTGTCAAATGATAGGCTCTAGCTTCCTTAAGAGCAATACAGGATCATCCCTTGGAACACAAAAACTGATGAAATTCCTGCCCTGTATAACTTCCAGGTTGCTACAGAGTGAAAGAGTTGGAAATAACAGGACTCTGGGGACCTTGATGCTGCTCAAGAAATCTAATCCAAAAACTTCTCCCTGCCAATACCCTGTGTCAGGTGCTTCACTGAAGATGCACTAAGCCTTCCGGGAGCTAAACAAGGGATAACATTATTCTACCATTTCTACTCAAGGCTTCAGCCTAATCCCCATTTACCATAGTTTCACCTATACTCTCAAGCATTGGAAGTTATACCCCTTCCAAGACTTTTTATTAAGCAGCTTAATTCTGCATTGAAACGTTCAATGACTCTTTGCACCTCCCTAAATTTCAGCCCTTTGTAGGAACCACCAACTTATATTACAGGCACATCAAGGCTTTGGGAAAACTTCCTTTCTCTAGCAAGTGCTCTTTGCCTTCTGGTTCAAAGGTGCATCTGGTCACAGGTCAGTGATTCACCAGAAGACATCTAAAGAGGAACAACTCTTCAGTCAGGGCACATTTCCTCCAGGATGATGATAGCAATGGCTATGTGGGAACACAGGATCACTGTGCTGACAGAGACTGGATGAGACACTGAGTCCCATGCCCCGATGGCAGAGGCCACTAAATCACATCATCTCCTTCACCCACGCTTCAAGATGCATCTTTAAACAGACAGTACTTTTGTCTCTGTTATTCTGACATGAATGCTGTTCTGTTCTCAAACCTTCTTGTTTTAATGGTTAAATACTGTCTTATTTCCAGGCTAGATTAACTAATGGTTAATGCATGTTTTGCTCTTAGTCAATGAATTCCTCTCTCACTGCTCCTTACTCCCATATGGTATTTTTAAACAGCAATCAGCTCATCTCTTGGTGTGTGATTTGCCAGACTAAACAAGCCAAGCTTCTCCAGTCTCCTCTCTTAGAGTACATTCCATTTTCCCTTACTCGCTCGGTTCAAGTTCCCTTTTCCTGGATGGGACTGACTGGAGCGTTGCTGCTTCAGACAGAGCCAGCCAGCACAAATACCTCCTCTCCCCTGGAAGATGGCCTTTCTCTGATAAACCCCAACATCACATGCCATTTCAATAGCTGCAGCACAGAGGCATTTTCCATCACCAACCAACACAAAAGGAAATTATCTCATGTTTTTAACTGCTGTCTGTTACTCTACTATGAAAAAGTCTTGCTATTAGTCCAAACAAGCACTTGACCTCTCACTTCATATTTTTAAATTGAAGCAGTGACTGCTGCAAGCTATTCAACAGTGTTCATGGGACAAACCTTTACCAAGCAAAAATTGCTTTTGTTTGAGCCTGATTGCTTAAATCCTTCCTGTGGGTTTGGCTCACAGCTCCCAGGACTCTGCCAGCCTTTTCACTGTTGGTCTTGAATGAACAGAAGAGCTGTTCTCCAAGAGCAGCTGTAGGAGAGAAAGAGATGTGGAGCCCTGGCTTGGCCAACCTCAAGTGGGCTCCTCACTACACAGCCCTCAAGACTCCAGGGAGCAAGAAAATACAGTAACAGAGCTACTGAGCCCATTTTGATGTGGCTGATGAAGGACAAACATTTGTGCTGCCAGAACTGCAGAGTGTAACTGTCCATCGGGTAGGTCTGGAAGGTATCTCTGCCTCTGAAGTCACATCCCCACGTGCTGGGCAATGACCTCAGCCAGAACAATCTCACCAGGGTTCCTCAGCAGCCTGTGCCACCCGATTGCCCTCTGGAAATGTGTGTTACACAGGTACCAGAAGTCAGGGTTTGGTACTAGAAATCCCAACACTATTACTTTGAACTTCCTTCTGTTCTCGCTGATGGCAGTTTCTCAGTAGTATTTGTATCCTGGGAATTCACACAGAGGCCCTTTCTTTGGCTTTAGAGCAGCAGTCCCACTCCCAGTGCTCTGTATATTCTACGTGTATTTTCTATCAACAGATAGGTTTTTAGAGACAAAGTCCCCATCTGAATGGGGAGCAATGCCTGCCAGGAGTGCCTGAGATGTGTGCCTGTGCAAAGGCCACCACTGACATTGCTGCAAGGCTGGGCTACTGGGAGACTGGAGGGAACAGCTCTGAAATCCACATGCCCAGGTTTTAGAGATCCCTCTCCAGCCTGCCTGGGTCTGACAAAAGGCAGCTGAGCCTCATTAGTGAGGCAGCCAAGCAGGACAGGTAGCCTCAGGTTACACTAACGAGCCAATTAAAAGGACTTAGAAAAGAAACTTGGCTGGGTAAGAAGGGAGGAGAAAGCATGGCAGCCCCGGCTGGGGAGGCAGAGCTGTGCAGCTGATGAGTTGGTGCATAATTACCAAAAATTTTTGTATTGTGCCATTGGGGAACGGGAGTCTTAAAACATTAAAGATGGCTGGTTTGGGGCTGTGATGCTGTTAATTTGTCTCATCAAAGACTGAAGTAAATCAAATAACAGTAAATGAGGATATTCTTGCTCTACCTGAGAGGACACCTTAGGGCATTTTGGAGGCCCTGCTTGACCCAACGGGCACCCAGTGTCCCAGGATCCCACCAACACCCTTGAGGCCTTCTAAGGCAGCTGGGTAGGAAGGTTCTGTCACACATCAGTTCCCAGTCACCAGAGACCAAATTCAAATACACACCCAGCATTTTATAGAAAATAAATTCCAATCCAAATCAGGCCAAGTTCTCCTCTGAGGGTTGGAATTAAAATCATGACTCCAAATGATTTCTTAACTTTATCCAGTCATCAGTCTGTCTCAACAAGAGTTCACAGGCAACAATTTGGGGGATACAGAGTTACTGGCCTTTTTGGTCTGGGCTTGAAGTAACTTAATGATTTGCAAACTGACCTCTTTCTTTGTCAAGCCATTTGCAACTCATTCCTGAAGCTATTTTTGATGTCTTTGAGGGTCCTTTACAAACCAGAAAGGCCAGACTTGTGCTGATGAAGAACATTACAGTTTCTTCCAAAACTCCGCAATGAATCTTTGCCCAAGAGTATTTATGACCAGTCTTCGCGAACGAAGATTTGGGAAAGGTCTTTACCCTTCCAGCCTGCGCAGTGGATTTTTTAGGTGAGACACAGCGTGCGGTGAACTGAGCCCACCCTTTAATCCTGAGGTTCATCTGCCGGGGCCGAGCAAGCTTGAATGGTGGCAGTGTGGTACTCAGGACGTAGGTTTGTTTAGAGTGACCTTCTCTTAGATGGATTGCCTTACAGGGCTGACAAGCTCCATCTGCCCGGGGAAGTCCCCTGACCGGGAATCGAACCCAGGCCGCAGCAGTGAGAGCGCTGCATCCTGACCACTAGACCACCAGGGGCCCCCGAGTAAGGGCAAGTTTTATGCATCAAGTCCAATGTCGTATTCTATCCGTTGGCCAAAATCCAGTGCTCCCAAGTGATTCCTCCTGCACAAGCACTGCTGGAGTCTGGTGAGCAAAAATGGCCCATGCAACCACACGATCATTTTACAGCCATTTAAGAACACAGAGAGCTCTGTTCTGAGTTAAAGTTCCCAGCACACTGTTAGCATTAGACAAATAATTATAATAGCTGATTGTACCAAGGGGCCTCAACTGGAAAGAATCCCAACTTGATCTGATGGAACAAAGCTGCCTACAGGAAACACAAACACAAATAGGTCCTGTGACACCTGACTGAGCACCAAGATGCATATTCCCCCCAGGTGGCTGAGATCTTCTAAGCCTGGGGATGGCAAACAGCAAACCCGTGCTTGTGTTCAGCAAATCTGAATGATCACGTGCCAGAGGGAAATCACATTTACATGGCAGGATACGGCCAGAGAAGTGGAGCCATTTCACTTCTCAAGCAGAAACAAGAAATCCATAAGCTCTCACTTCCTAGTTTTTGCAATAAAGAACAGGCACTGTCTTTTCTTATTTAAACAGATGGATACTAATCCTACCTGGGAAAGAACACACTTTGCCCTTTGTAGCTGCATCAAAGTAAAGGTGAAAGGGTGAAATAAGACCTGCCAAGCACGAAGTATTGCAGGCCAAAGAAAACAAGTGGTAGTTCTGAGAGCCCTGGGTTTGGGACTAGAAGAGGAGAAAGAGTGGAAGACTTGTTTTTACGAGTCATTTCAAGGATTATCAATTTGAAGACAATACAGCAAATATAGCAAACACAGTTCTTCTAGTACATCCATGAGGATATTTTCTGGCTGTCCAGCACTGAAATCTTCTAAATAACTTCCTGACTATACAGTTGCAAAGAGGTCAATGAGTTTATCATGTAACAGAGGTGAGTGTCTGACCAAATGACACTGAAAAATTTCAATGTTTTACTAATCTGAAGATTTTACAAAGATAGAATAAGATATTACAAAGGATCTGTGAAATATTCATTAATACACTATACTGTTCTTCACTCAACTCCTACAAAACCTATGTTGTCCTGCAGATATGCTGAGGTTGTGTGGTGGTTTGGACCTTGGTTTTTCCCCCAGAGGCTGAAAAGTGGTAGACCCCAAGGGGTGGAAACCCCTGAAAGTTTTGAAGTTTTGCCCAATGGGCGCTCCTGCAAAAATGTAAACATATCACAAGCTCACCGGAAGAGATGAGTGGTAGTTTTGGTTGTTGGTGGAGAAGTGGCCATGTTGTGAGCCACGAG
>NW_016690288.1:2412544-2572541 GCF_001604755.1 Lepidothrix coronata
ATCAAAACACCAGAGGATGGCCTTGGGGCAACCACACTGAGATTCAGGCAATCTAGACCAAACTCTTCTCTCCTGTACAAATCTCCTAAGTAAAGAACAAGTACACTGAGGCATAATTGTGTCCCCAATAGAAAATAGAGAAAATAATTGTTCTTCATCTATTCTTAGTTAAAAATAAAAGAAATGTAATGAGGACTTGGACAGTGTTTTCTGATGTCAGTATGTAACATTTAACTCCACAGCCCAAGATAACTGCTAGAGTTTCCATATATTAATCACAGAGAATAATAATCCAAGACATCACAGGCTGCTTGGCATTATCTTTTGATAGAGGAGTGCAGTAGATGATTAGCTGAAAGGCACTACTGCTAATCCTGCCTTCACTTCTATCCCAAGATCATCACTGTGATAAGACTGTTACTGCTACTAAGAACTACCTTAGCTTGAAACACTCCTGATAGAATTACAGGTGGAATAAGAAACTTTCAACTGTGCAGATATTGAAATAAACAGAAACAGATTTTATTATGAGGTCTTCTATGCTTGACAAGGATAAAATTCTGAAGACTTTTGAGACCTACAATACTAATTCTTTAGTCTAATGTAGGAACAAGGGTTTTCCCTTTCACTGAGAGTTTTCAATGATTAAATCTCTTGGACATCAAAAGAGACTTTGAATTTAACCTAAGAATTTTTTCTCCACTTGGAAATGTTTTATGCATCTTCTTTTAAATATGAATCTCTGAGAAGGTGAACAAGGAAAATGGTCATCTGTACAAGTTTGAAGTAAACCACAAACATATAGAAGCTAATGAAACATTAAGTTAAAAAGTCCCTATCTTTGGCTACTTGATTTCTCATATCTCACTCTTTGGAAGCAAAATATAAAGATAACAGGAATAAATCAACAGTTTTGATTTCATGCAGGTTGGTTCATCTTCATGACCTGTTTGATCATGAAGATCTAATCTCAACATCTTCTGACCCTTCTCCATAGTTCTTTACTTTCTAATCACTTATGGCTCTTATCAAAGAATGCTCTGAGCTTCTCAGACTGGAACAAATCCATAAATCAAAGACAATAGCTTCTTGGCTTTCTTTAGCAGCCTGTCTTCTCTTTATAATCTCGTCCGTCTGTTGAATTTGAAATTCAGTTTGTATGTGTAAATATACTGCTAGAAAAAAACAAGAAACAAGCAAAATTATTTCTAGTACAGAATAAATGGTCCATTGACTTTCTGAGCTGGTGTGAGGCACTAACCTGGCACCCACCCGGGGAACTGAGGATATGTACTGCAATCTTTTATCTTGCTGTCCTCCAGCAGAGTTTCTCACTATTCCTTTATTGATATATAGTTTCTCTCCCACAGACAGACAATAGGAAAAAGGAAAACTAACAAAATAGTGAACTGACCTTTTTAAGACTGCCTGCAGTTTACACTAAAAAGTTTGCAATGCAAATGAAGAACATGTGCTTATTAACCATCAGTCTTTGTGAAAACTTCTGAAAGGAGGTAACAATCAAATTTGATATTTGGTTATTTTCTGGATTCCAAAGGGGGCTTTTTTCTCCCAATATTCTGCAGTAAAATCATCCCTATTGGGTTACAGCAGTGACATACAGATAGATTCCTGCTCTTTGAAGGAGATTACATGGGTGACATTTGTTCTAGTAATTATATCTCCCAGATCAGTACAGAGCAATGCATTCAGACCCTTTAAAATGCAGCATCTCCCAGGGTGCAATAGATTTGACAAGGACTGAAACAACATGCAGGCAAAGAGGATGAGGGGGGTAACACCAGCTAAGAAGATGAGAAGGGCTTTCCTCTTCACTTCAGCTAGACAAACACAGACTTCATTCTTCCACTTGCAATAACAAACTTGCAAGACTTGTCCATAAAACCAGCAGGAAGTAAAGCAGTGCACAAGGATGGATCTAATGTGTGCTCTGCTCACCTGGGGCTGGGGGTGTGGGTTTTTTACACATCACAGCAAGAAGAAAGTTGAATTTTGATGGAAATACAGCAGAATCTGACTGGTGAAGTAGCTTAGGAGCTGTTTTATAATTTCCCATGTGCGAGACTGACCAGAAGGAAGACGGTGGACAGATCAGGGAAGCAGAATGGGCAGAAAAGGACAGACATGGAAAAATCTGTTTTTAAAAAAACAGTTGCAAAAAAGGGAGACATAAAAGGGCTGTGAAAAGCTCTACTTTTTTGGACATTCTTTCCAAGCCTGGGCTGGGTAATGACTAAGGCAAGCTTCCCAAAGCACAAAGCAGCACAGGCTCCATGCAGCAGAAAATTCAACATCGTCTGCACACACACCTAGTCTAACTAATAATAACACCTCTTGTGAGACTGGTAAATCACTCTTTCATAAAGGCAGAGAAACACTTTTAAAATGACATTTTGCTTCACCCCAGCTGGTTTTGGTCTGGGTACCTTACCTGAAAAGCCTACCTGAACAGAAAATCTGGCTCCTGTCCTGATTCAGAAGGAGCTGATTTGATATATTTGAGACAAAATGTCTATCTGGGGTTGGTTTTACTGACTAAAAGCACTGGAAAGTAACATGAATCCACAAAAATAAAGATAATACAGTTCTGGAATACAGGTAAATACAAGATACATTCTGTAAACGGATTTAAATTTCTGAGGCAACAGGAAATGTACTATACCTCACCTCTGTGTTCCCTTACCCAGACAACTTATTAGGATATATTTGGGACTGTCTAACATTTAATGACATTCAGACATCATTTATCCCTCATGCACAGCCAAAATTGGCAGTGTTATTTAGGAGCTGACAACCAAGGGATAAAACATAAGTTGCTTCTTAAGATCAGTCTCAATTGAAAGTATTTAGATAATTAATAGGCAAGTTTAATCTTCCTTTTAAGTTCTTCCTTGTTTTAAGCAAAACCAATGATGAAATTAAGCCTGGCTGTAGTAATAGCAAAATCATAACTACAAATACTGTTCAACAGCCAGTTGTTGCACCAGTGTGTGAACCTAAACGTGTCTGGTGTGTGTCAGTCTGGCCCCTGAAGAAGCTGCATTTCTCCACTGGTCAGGATAACATACAGCTCAAGCACTTTATACTGTTGGGACCTCTCTAGAAAAAAATGCTATAAAAGGTGTGCCATGTGTTGTTCTCTGGTTACCATAAAATAAGATTCCAGAGCAAGTGCAGAGTAAGGTAAAGAAAGCCTTCTTAATAGTGGGGTGATGTTGAAAGTACAGCTTATCATCTCTAGTGCTGGGTTATTTGTAAAAGTTCTGTCCTCTCTAAGGACTGGGAGGTAGAACAGATACATCCTGAAATAAATCAAACTCCTATATCATCCACCATATCTGATGATAGCCTTTATGACACTGTCCTATTTTCCATCTTATTTTTGTTATGTTTTCCTATGGAAAGTCAATAAAGAATCTTTCTTTCTTTGCTTGTCAGCTACACTTCTGGAACAGTTAAAAAAACACAACCCACCTCCAAGAGACTATTTTGTAGAATATAGCATCATACACAAACTGTCTCAGGCACAAAAGCAAAGACTGTCATGTCCAACTTCTAAAGAGTGTATGAAGGATAACTTCCTTTACATGCTTTGTCTGAATCTTTTTTCCTGCTTTAAAGATGATTTTCAGGTTTCCTTGGGGAAAAAACATTTTCCCTGTCTGAATGTAAACAGCACACTGTCCTGAACCGGCCCTGTTGCCCAAAGCTCCCATCACAGTGCCAGCCTGAGCACGTGCCAGAGGGACACCACGCTGAGCTCATGTCTGAGATGAGGGTTTAGATGCTAAACAAAAGTACTAAGAAGGTAGAGATCACTTTTTAGGCTGTTTCAAAATGGCTTTTCCAAGCTTTCTTCACAGAGGGACCAAGGAATAACTCAGGGGCCAGCATTGGCTATCACCTATTTCCTGTCCATTCCAACACCCAAAGCAGCTCCTATTGTTTGAAGCTGCCACCTGTTCAATGTGTCTGTCTGTGCAAGGGGTAGAATGAAGAAGAAGGTTATTAAAAAAGCAGTTTGGCTAAATAAGGGAGCTCATTATGTGTACTATTTTTGTTCCTCAAATGTCTGCCTTTCTCTCTTTCCCTTGAGGTTTCTAGAGAAATCTGACAATCAGGGCTGAGGTTTACTGTCAGCTTCCATTAGGCAAATCAACCAGGCTGGGGATGGGGAAAGGACAAGGGGAAAGCTGCCCTAAAAGTGAGCTGATTCGGTACCAATCATGTCTTTGTGCACATCCCTACTACCAGAAAGTGCTCTGCTTGAGGCGCTGTCCCAAAAACGAGCCCTTCCAGAGCCTCTGCGGTAGAACATGGTCATGGAAAACCGTTTTCTGTCAGAGCCACAGCGATGGGTGCAGCCAACAGCTCTCACTGCCCTGACACGGCAATGACCTTCAGCATGCTCACCTGTCATGGACTCATTTCCATGTTGTAACTGACGTGTAAAAGTCGTCTTCATTACTTGAACTAAAGACACATGAGCCAGCAAAACAGATGATTTTCCCAAGAATATGAACAGACCCTCTGGACATGGAGCATCAGATCTGACATTTCAAAATCTCTGCATAAAAATAAGAAAAAGGAATTTTCTTAATTATTTTTCACTTTTCCTTTAGAAAATACTGATTTTCCTTCAGTGACTTTATATGACTTTCATCAGTTTATACAGAATTCCAATGGGTTGCGAGGGATCACCTAGTTCCAACCCTCAGTTGGGGGTGGGTTCCTTATATATCAAGAAGGAGCATAAACTGTTCTTCACAGAACAGACATCCAGTTTTAAGCAGAAAAGGTTTCTGTCTCTTATAGTTTTAATACCATGCTCACAAAATAGGCTATTATTCCAAGGATAGGCCAGTCTCCACTGCACTGCCATGTATCCTGGTTGCATCTTATACATCTTTTAGGATCAGTCACTATACACAGATACAGAATGAGACAGAAAAATTAGAGTCACCTGCTGTAGAAAACACAGCTCTTTCTCAGTTAGAGAGAGTGGGATTACACTGCAGCACACAGTTGTCTTCAAAACTGCAGCCATCAGGGCAAGAAGGAAGCTTGTGCATTATGGTTTCCACAGGAATATCACTAAGAAAAAATATTCATTTTTTCAGCTGTGAGATGGCTATGAACTGTAATCATGCATGTCTTCTTCGTCTTAAAGCCATCGTGAGGCATCATCACATCAAATTCACAGTAAACAGGGAATTAAATTAAATTATATATCTCCTCACAATCACAGTCTTTTAAATAAACCCCTGACCCATGAAAAACATCACCAGTGTAGCCACAAACATAAAAAGATATTTAGGATCTTCCACAGCACCAGTGGCTTGAGGAATTTAAGTCCTAATGTCGATTACCTTGGCAGCATTGCACCTTCTTGGGATAAAACTGTCGCAGGGTAACACTACATCCTTCCCAGAAATGGAGGGACCTGCCAAAAGTTTTGAATTAACTGGTAGAAATGGGATCTGAATTGCTTGCTGCCCCCCCATCTTTGTCTGGCCACCCCTTCTTCTCCTCCACACAGCACAGGGGACACCAGCAAACCTCTCTCTGAGAATCTTGTGCTCGTTGCTGAAGGTTTCAGACAGGGTTTAAGTTTTGAGACTCAGCAGCATTTCTCCCCTCTGGTGTACTGAAGGTGCCTGCTATCCATTTCCATGGCAGACTCCAAAGCAATGCGAGCCATGGAGAGCTACTTGTGAGATGCTGGCACAAAGGAGGAGATGGGACATGCACCCTCTAAGTCTAGTGGGACTAGGCTCCCAAACAAGCTCCAGGGCAGGAATGCCACAAGGGAAGAAAGTCCCTACAGGAAATCCACTTTCTCCTTAGCCAGACACCTTTGCACTCCAGAGCCTCAGGGCTCATCTCCATTCCTGCCCTCATGTCCTCCTCAGTGCCTCTTATCTGAAGGTCCCCAGGTCACTGATGCCACCTCCTGCCCTCAAGCCCCACATGTCAGCAGGGTGTCAGCAGCTGGACAGCCCCAGCCAAGCCACTTCAGGGCCTCCTGATGAAAACTAATGGATGCTCTTCCCAATTCCTAAACACCACTTGGGACTAAGCAGGAGGGACTCAGTAACTGTCTGAAGCTGGGTCTATAATGAGAAAACTCGAAGTCTAGAGGATAAAGTCTGGGTTTTGCCTCTCAATATGTTCTTCTCCCCTGCAAAACCCACCTCATGCACCAATTTGGTACTCGTGTTTAATCAGCTGAAACAAAAAATGGACAAAACTTTGATAGGGTGTTTCATGAGGATCCTCTTGTACTCAAGGATTTCTAAATTGATATTTTAAAGCTTAGAATAAAAGCTTTCCAATATAACTAAGTGCTTTGAGCTCCAAAGTCCCAAACCTAGGTATTTCAGTGGAAAATAAGTAATCTTAAAATTTAAGTTCTTCCCATTAAGGAATCCAAAATTTCAGTGTTCTGGACCTGTTTTTTTTTTACTTTTCAGGAAAAGCACTGCTTCATGTCATGGATTTGGAAACTCCTGCACAAAATACCCAAGAAATAAAAACTACAGCATTTGTTTAACATAGCAATGGAAAACCAGCCTTGCCTCAATCTTCATCTGTTTTTGACAGGGTTCCCATATCCTGCGAGTTCATCCCGAAGAACAGTCACATCTACTCAAGTGAGCAGGTTGGGGGGGAGGAGGCTCAGTGAGGCCCTGTGGGCAGAGCTGCCCAACTACAGGTGGAAGGGGCTCTGACAGCCCAGAGACAACAGGAAAGGCTTTTCTGAGATGCTCCCACACCACAGAAGAGAAAACTAATTTCTCCCATGTGAGAGGACACTCTTGCTGCACTCCTGTCAGGAGTCCATTTCAGAGCTGAAGATTACAGGATAAAACATTCAACCTACAAGGAATTGTCAAAAAATGCAGCTAAATAGCAAACACATGTAAGTCCCAGGCATTTCCCTGAGCCCTACTTGTTCTTTTTTTAGCCTCAGGAGAAAAGCACATTCTTCTGCATAATTTATTTCTTCAGCAGAATTATGCAGAAAACTGCCACTAAATTGCTTTTCCTGATTAAAACCAGAGCATTTTATATTCTCCTCTCCATTTCTGGATTTTTATTTTTTTTTTTATCCTAGAGCTTCTTCTTCCTAAATGTATCTCTTTAATTCTGCCTGTAAAGAAAACAAAGGCCTGTCTGGTCCTGCTGTTCCCAACACATTCCCAAATGTGGGCAGGACACCTCCCTCCCATTTCCCCAGCCCTAATGCTCTAAATTTGGGTCATGACAGCCCATGAGCTGATTGTGTTGGGGTCTTTGTTGGGCTTGCTTAGGGGAAGGGAGCTTGTTGATGAAAGAGGGGGGGTATTTTATCACAAACAGTGAAATAGCTTTCTGAAAGGGCTCATGCCCTTGAAGTGGTGTTAGAGGCCTATGGGTAGGTGTTTACAGGGCTGAACAAAATCAGTTCTTTACCAGAAGCTGAAGAACAGAGGTTCTGTCACAGTCACCTGTACAACAACAGAGCCAAGTTCAACTGCTTGCAAATCACAAGCCCCCAAATCAGTGAAAGACTGACCTTCATTTGGATCAGTCATTTGCTGTTGTTCAGGTTTTTTGCCCAGGAGTGTGAGAGATTACTTTTAGCACACCTGAGAAATGGGTGGAGGATCAGTGGTTCATGGGGGAGCAGCTTCACCTCCCTGTGAACTCATTTCCTCCTGCACTGGTGATGTAGTGCTGCTATTTGCATTTAGCTCTGGATGAACATATTGGCTCAGCTCTTCAAAAACCTTCCTTTAAAGACCAGTTGCAGGCAGAGACTGGTTATAAACCTTTGCATGGCCACTTCCATACTCTTAGCAGAAATAAAATATTGATGGATTTTCACTCTCATTTAAGGTCTTTGCCTGGTATGAGGATCTGATGTGAGGAGTCAGTGCTGAGCCATGCTTATAGTGTCTGCCTGCATGTAAGAAATTAGGGCTATGACAGTTAAATAAAGGCACACTCAGGATTATTCTGCAGGCTTTATTTTCAGCATGACAGAGCTGTAGTTCTCTGGTTGTTTGTGCTTCTTCCCATGTGTGGTGTTTAGCAGCACCAGTGGAAATGAAAATGCAACCGGTGTAGCTCTGTGGGGACCTCTGAGTTTTCATTGTAGTAGTATGGCCTTCTTCCTTCTCATCCTTGTCTTTGTTAATCATTAGTGTAGTAAATAAAAACAGGCTCTGGGTAACACACCCAGTCACTGGGTCAGTGATGAAGGCACTCGGAAGATATGGAATGGGGGCAGGTGGGGGCTGTTGCTTAGCCACTAAATCCTCCTTGTCAGCTGCTGAAGGTTGTTCAGGGAGTTTTTTGTTAGTGGAAAAAGATTCACTACTGGTCTACCCCACATCTCTCTCCAAGCCCATCATTTCCCATAACCAGGGAAAGCAGCCCATGTACCTGTGGTGCCTGTATTGTTCACTGATTTAATCCAGACTTAAGATGTGTACCTAATGGGGGGGTTATGGAGTTTCAGTACAAAACAAAATATCTAAAAAGTGCTCTAAGAGCACTGTGGGTCCCTTCTCTATAAGTGCCCAGGTGCTGGTGCATGGAAAGCTGGTCAGGGAGTTCAGGCAAGAAGCAAAGCTTCAACAGCCCTTGCTTAAATACAGAAATACACACTGCAAACACCCCCACACAGCCAGCCTCTCTCAACAAGCCTGGGGGGAAAGGTAGGATTTGAGGCACATACTGAACACTTGTTCAAGACCTTGTTCTGATAGAGGGAAAAATTCCTACTGCCAGGACCCATCCTTGGAACACATTCATCCAGGAGTCACTTATTCTTACACCAACTCAAGGGCCATTGCAGGAGCAGAGCTGACCTCTCAGTGTCTCTGTGCCTCTCTATCCCTTCACACTGACTTGAGCTTGCAGATGCTCCTGGAGCTTATTCCTCTGCCTTACAGTGACTGAGACTGAGTCCCAGGATAAATCTTCCAGGGCCAGAATCCATGTGGAGTAGCTGGATCTAACCATTGGAACTGTGTCTATTGCCATCTGCGTACAGCAAGCCACAAGTTCACAGACTTCTGCATATTCAGATTGTGCTCATTTTATCAGTGCTGGTTGAACTTTTGGTATCGCTCTGTTTATCATCCATATCTCTACTAATACGATACATCAGCTCTTATAGCCCTGCCACTGCAGAAGCTGTTGACACATCTGGGGTGTCAGGGACATACCTCTCTTTCTGAGTAACAGATCATTAGTGCATTGATGGTGTCTTTCTTTCTTGAATCCATTGATTGTTGATCTTCAGCTTAAAACTTCAAATGAACTATTTTCTCTAATTTGGCCTGTTTTGTGCTCACTATTAACTTTACTCATGGCAGCATTATGTGGTCTGCAAGGGTTGTCCGAAGATCCTGGTAGGAAGGGAATTTCTTTAACAGAGGAAAAGCAGAAAAAAAGAATATTAATGGAGCAATCTTTAACTGATACTTTGAATTAATTGTAGAAGGAGTGAAAATTCCCCTGTGTCTCCAAATTAGTGACTTTTTTTTGTTATTTCCTAAATTAATGCATATGATGGCTTCCCAACAGTAACTAAGCCAGTAACGGCAGATAAAGAGTATTTAGTGCTTTTATTTGCAAATTAAATCTATACTAGTGGGACAACTTTATTTCTGGCAATATCTCTGTAAAGTGTTCTCTGAAACCAGGGAACTAAAATCATCTGAGGAACTTCTGCACTATTGCCTTGGGAATTAGAGTTCTTGTTCCCCACTTTAGACTTGGCATAGTGCTATTGCAGGTAATAGCCTTTTGAGAGCAGTGATTAAATGCACAGGGTGAACAAGGCTGTACATATTGTGCATTACATTCCAGCTGATTACATTAAATATTCCAGATTCGCGGGGTCCCCTCAGTGTAGGCAATGTTCCACTTAGCAGAATCATCATCAATATTTAAGCATTCTTTCATACCAAGCTGTAACAGCCCCATTTGATACCTAGCAATGAAAATGATGTCTCAAATTGCAATACGTTTCAACCTCCACCAACATCTTCTGTAACTACAATCCCATGTTCCTTCCCTTCCTGAGCCCACCTCACTCAGGAATATGATGTTACAGCACACACGCACACTCTGGTCCCAGGATCCTGCTGTCCTGCCAGCAGAAGACAAATGACCCTTTGATGTGATGTCAAGAAACTGCACATGCCTTTGGTCCCTTAGGGCCCCTTAGAGAAGCCTTTGGCTTCTCTGCTTTCATCACAACATGCTCCAAAGCTCCTCCTAGGCTAAATGATTCTTGGAGGCCCTCCCCTTCCTGCTGAGGAGATGTGGATCTTTAGGTCTCATGTCTTCTAAGTCTACACTGGCTGATGAGGAACAGGCATCCTGCACCCACTTTTTCAAGCCTGTTTTCAAGAATCTTTTAAAAGGAGGGGCTGCACTGCCTGTGCTAAGTGGTATGTTCAGCTGGAGCCATGTGCATCCTTTCCCATGCCCTGAGCCAAACTCCAGCCACATGACTTGAATGGAGACAGGGAAGGGAGAATGCCTCTCCTCAGATACTAATAACTGAACTTACAACAATAATAAAACATGATATGCTCCGTTAGATCTTTCATTTGAAATAAAATCCTGTGACACATAGATATCATTATCATTTTTATCTCATCAGAAGTAACTATCACATTTGTGGGTAAATATAATACATCAAAATGGGAGATTCTTTGCAAAGGAGTCTGTATAAATACAACAATGGTCTTTGCTGCTGAGGCTCCAGCAACACCCTGTGTGCATCCCCAGCAATACGTTTAAAAGGAAGATTTAAGAACTAAATGTATGATATTACTTTGTCTCCCCTGCCAATAATCTGGTAGCCTTAGGCACACATGCCAATGGAAAAGCAGGCTGGAGTTCAAAGATGTGGCACATGAGAAAGTAGCAGGGATAATTTTCACCTGATATAACATCATCAGAAACTGCTACACAAAATTATTGTGAATTATGGGGGCCTGCTGTGCATTTGATTTCCCACAGCTGCTACCACAGCAGTCACTTTCCTGAAAATTAAGTGCATGTTTCATCTGCTCACAGGAAGGAAAGAGAGGAAAAAGGTAAAGAAAGAAAAATTTATGATGGAAAACCCACTGAAATCTCCTGTGCCATCTTGTGTAGCCACAGCCTGTTCCCTGGCTGGACTCTGGGACAAGCAGCAGGGACACATGGCCTGGTGTCACTGGCAGGGTGGGCTGTGTCCATCAGCAGTGGAGCCAAAGCAGACCCACCAGAGCTGTGTCCAGCAACTGCAATATGTTCATTCAATTTACATTCTCCGCAACTCACTTCTGTCTCTTATCTCCAGCAAGGGACACTATACAAAGCAGATCATTCCATCCTCTCCTCCAAAGCAGGCAGCAGCACTAGCAGCCCCTGTGACTGCCAGGAGCTGCACAACAGCGTAGTGAGAGCCTGTCTGTTGGAAATGAGGGGCCATGGGGGAGGTAGGGAAGGGAGATTCTTTCATTCCTACATGTGAAACTACAGCCCAAAGCTCCTTCCTGAGCACTCACTGTGCGATCACAGCATTTGGTTTGAATGGCACTGCAGGTGGGGCTGGTCCCGCTCCCCCGCGGGGAAGCTGACAGGCCACAGCACCAGACTGACAGCCTGAGCCTGAGCAGAAAGGGAATGGCACCAATATATTTCCCTCCTCCATCATTATCATTCTGCTCCAACAAATGTTGACCAGAAAAGCCATATGGTTATTTCATTTTCAGGCAGGTTTTACTATCATGGAAACAAAGATACTTCAATCGCACTTTTGTGTCCCAAGATCGCCCAGTGCTTCTCTGAGTGCTAATTAAATTCCACAACCTCCTCAAACAGCAGGTCAGTCCAATCCAGCGTTGCCACAGCTTTGTTCCCTGTGGAAAGGCTGCAGAGGTGCCCATGCTGGGCATGGCTGGGTGTGCATCTGCCCTCCCCCAACACATGCTGGAACAACTGGCCCAGTTAAAGACAATTTGATGGAGAGGTAGAACCCTCAGAGAAAATTAATCTCCCGAATTTTTTTTATGGCCCTTGCCAACATCACTTCAAGGTGCTGAAGGGACAGCCTGTTCTGTGAGTTCATCAGGCAATGCAGGCAGAAAAGGCCTCATCCATGGAAAAGCTTCAGCCAAAACTTGGACTTTTTTGGACAGTGAACTGACTGGAGGGAACTGGACTTAGAACATCCTGACTTACAAAACAAATGATTTCTGGACCAGAGGAAGATGGACTAGGTTAGCAGAGGGCTCATGCAAACCATCATGCAGATCCAGGATCCCAGTCCAGAAGCCCTGGCATTTCCTCGAGCAGAGTGACACCTTGAACCTCGTTCCCCATGATACTCACAGGTGCAATGAGTGCTTTGATTCTCACACTTCCCCCAGCACCATTGGATCAACCACAGAGAAAATCAGGAGCAATAAAATCAAGTCTTCACTGGACTTCTTTCTGTGTCTGGACATTTTCTTTTAGGAAGGTGATTTTGTCCCTAGGCCTCGAATTTTTAGCCTTTTCTTTTGAAAAGGAGATTGCTATGGATCCTTAGAGTAAAAACTGATAAAATAATTTCTCTCAAAGCGACTTTTTGTAAGGCAGAATGAATACAGATCATGAGAAAAAGGGAAGAAAAAACACTCTGATTCTGGGGTAATTTCATCCACACAGGTAGCCTTCCTCTTCCCAGGAATTCCTCTTAGATTTTGGGGTCTTCATCTTCATAGAGGAGGCCTGAGAGGACAGGGTTCATCTGGGATAAGATAGGAGACTTACAGCTGCCACTTTATTTCCATTAGCACTTGGTTTGCAAAGAGCCAAGTCCTACTTCACTATGAAGCTGAGGCAAAGAAAAAATGGCTGGAACTCATTTTAATGGTAAATTTACTTTGGTATCAAGTTGGTACTTAAGACAGACATGAAGTTATTCTGTGGGAGTCAACTGAATATCAATTGGATTTTTATATAATATGGAAAAGGATTGAAATTTGGGGTTAATTAGGAGTATTATGGACAGTTAGAGAAAAATGGAATAACAGAAAAGTGCAAACACATGGTAGTGTCTTTTCAGTACAATGTGCAGTCAAGTGTAACTTTTTTGTCTGTCTGAAAAAAACCCAACTACTTTGAGAGGCAATGGTGAGTGTTTCTGTGACCTAGATTGTGACTGGGGAGAGAGACGGAGTGAGATAAGAAAAGGAAAGGAGTGGAATTTGCTTTAATTCAAAGCATCTTGAGCTGTTAAAGTTTTGGCCCTGCCTAGAAAACAATAATGGAAGAAACAGCCCTTGCTGAGAAGTATCTCTTTTCTTCAGAAATTTCTATTCCAAAAAGCCATTCTCTGTCACTAATATGTCTGACATCTAATATAATAAAAATAAATACACCTCTAAGGGATGTAACTTTGTTCACTGTAACTTGCTAGTTAACTTCCTGTCCCCAGAAGTGTCTGTCACTGCTCATTTGTACACAGATGGGGATCTCTGGGCAGACAAGGCCTTCCATGGGCTGGAACCGTTCAGAGGGAACAGCCATATCCATCCCAGCATTATGCAAGATGCAGCAGAAGCAAACACAGCAACAGCACTGTGCACAGGATCATTAGCAGAAGAGAAAGGGAGCTGCGTTTCTCTGACTTCCAAGATAGTAATGCCAGCAATAGAGGAAAAGGGATTATCTTTTTTTTCCGAGGTTGGGAATCCTGTTTCAGGTTTCATGCCATGCAGACAGCAATAATAACCTGCTCTGAAAGCTGCTTGCTGCACAATAGTAAATTGCTCATGGGCAGCGATGGCAAAATTTAATCCCTGCTTTTAGAATGCAACCCGCACAGCCACTCAAGACAACATAATAGCACTTTTGTAGCTCTCTGCTACAAACATCACTTTGAAAAGGATACAGCTGTGGAGGGGAGTCTCCACATGCGTCATTTTTGGCTGACTACCAAGTCCTCAGAGCCTCAGCCACACTGCTCTGCCAACTACTGCAAATTCATGCTTGAGGAAGGAGAGGAAATGGTTGGAGCTGTGTAAGCAGGAAATGCAAGATAAAATTAGGTCCTTGGCCAGGTGATCAGGTTAGAAATTCATTTGCTGAAGAACTGTGATGAGAGAAAACTGGGAGGCAGCTCCAGTCTGGGATTTAATTTACAATCCATAAGGCACTGTATGGACTCACCTAAGCTTCTAAAGCTGCAGATGCATCAAACATCAGCCATTCCTTCACCCAATGCTGACCCAAATTATACTGTGGGACATCTGGTAGGAACACGGAAAAAGTTGTCTGCTTGTCCTGAAGGTCTCATCCATGTGATCTGAAAAGAGATGCAATGTCTTCATCCTGCCAAGAGGATTTACTGTGCAATGTGAACTTCATCTTTGCTTGGATGTGGATTTTCACCCTGGGTGCAGAGCAGTGAGCATTTACCCATTCAGGAGCAGCCCAGACAAGGAGGACCCCAGACAAGACTACAGATGGCACCAGCAATTTCTCTCCCTGTCTTCCCTCCACTGTTCTGCTGAGCTATCAGTCACACTGTTTCCAGATGCCAAATAAATCAACTAAGTGACCAAAGGAGGCCAGGTTGTTCTCGCCACTGTGCTGGTTACGCACGGCCCCAGAAGTGACCCATGTCCTGCTCAGCAGTGGGGGCTGTGAGGACACATCTCTATAGAAGAAGAGCCAGCCTGGAGGAACAACCCTTCCACAGCAGCACGGCCTTGAGCTGAGATCAGCACGGGCTGGGCTGTGCTCACACGCTGCTGTGCTGCTGTCACTGCTCCCCCAGGAGCAGCCCAGTCCCCTCCACTGGCTCCTGCCCTCCAAGCCCTGCTGGCCTGTCCGAGCCAGCTGGGAGCCACAGCAGGCTGGAGGCACAGACGTGCATGTGAGAGGGACGGGGCTGATGTTCCCAGCTGGGGAGGTGGGATGAGCAGCCAAGAGCAGTGCAGTATCCAGCTGACCCAACCAGATTCAGAAAAGGCACTTCCACTCTGGGAGCACAGTTGTTGCTGGAGGGCTGCAGTGGGCAAGGGAAGAAGAGCTTGGGGTTTTGCAGTCAGCTGTGAACCAGAAAGAGCAAGAACCCCCTCCAGAGCTGACCCAGGCAGCTTGTGCTTTGAATCTCTATCAACCTGCTGTCAACTCTTTCTCAAAGCACCAAGAAGTATCAGCTAGAATTAGTTTTTCCCATAACAAATCCAAGAAAACTGTAAGCTTCTTATGGATCTATCAAAAAGGGATAATGTGGTCATGTGTGTCCTGTGATATTACTAGGGCCTCTGCATCTAAATAATTTTAGAAAAAATCATCGTAAAACTTTGGGGTGTGTTCTCCCTTCCTGGCACAAATAAAGATACAGGATTTTGAGTGAATTACCTAGTAATTCTGTCATGAACTGATCTGCTTTCTCCTTCCTCCCTACCTCACTGTATTACTGATGGGAACAAGGGAGTTGTTATCAATCAAGACAAGCTACATTGTGATCTCTGCAACTGAAATCCATTTCAGATCGGAGGATAAAATGTGATTATATTTACACTTCCTTGACACAATTCAGGCAGCAAAATAACAGCCTTCTAAAGACATTTTTCTTCTTCATATTTAGATTTGTCAGTATTGTGGAGCTATGTGAGAAGGGAGGGAATTATTATAGCAGCTGGGATTCAGTGATATGTTTTAGTTGCCTTACAAATTAAGATGTTCAGCTTATTGTGTTGTCTTCCCATCTTTTTCATCTACAAGTTCCTTGAATAGTGTCCAGAGCATCCTCCAGATTGATGAGATTGCATTTCAATCAATACAGCTCTATGTAAATCTATTTTTGCTTTTGACATATCCCATAAATTATTTCTACTTATAACCTTAATTGGTCTGTATTCATCACAGGAGATGGAATTTCTAACTCATGCAGCTGTTTACAAATTAAATTTGCAATTAATGAAGAAAGTATGAGATTAAGCACTTCATATTTCCCCAATCTGAATTTGAAAAGGATATAATCATGTTTTATATGGTCAGAATGTGCTTGGACATTTTTATGTTAAAGGTGTAGGCTCCAAAATATCCCAGAAATGCAAAAACTGGCTTGACCAACATAGTCTTAGTCAAACTAAGGTTGGGCTTGACCTGCTGGTAAGAACAACCAGTATTACTCATAACAACAGTCTCATTTCTAGTAGACAATGTATGTTCTCTTCTCCTTCCAACACCAGCAATGATATTGAGCCCATCCATCCCACCCAGAGCACCAAGGAAGCCTCCCATCTCACTTTTTAATTTGTGCTTGCCCCAGTGCATCCTAGGCACAGTCAGAGACCCCCCAGAGCTTTGCTTTAGAGTGAAAACAATCCTGCTCTCATAATTTTACCTTTTTTTTTTTTTTTTTAGGAATTGTATTACAATTTCTAATGTATTTCCTGGATCTCTACAAAGTATTTCATGGAAGGGCCATCTCCTGTCACCTCTCCAGATTCACAGAGACAGTTTTCAAAGCAGTAGCCAAGCTGAGAATGGTTCAGTATTCTCCTCACAGCCACATACTATGTAGCAGGAGAGCTGTGAAAAGGTGAGTTAACCAAAAGCATCAATAGCAATTTTTAAGGAACAATCATGTAGAATTACTGTTCAAACTTGATAATATACCATAATACACAGAGCTCAGCTGCAGGATAGCACACTAAAACTGGGAAAGAATGAAAGCCCTTTCCTTTCTTTTACAACTGGAATACAAGACCTCTTCATTGGTCAATTTTCTAATACCTGCAATTTTTATTTTCTTATATTCAGCGCTTCATTCTTCTCCATCTTCAGCAGACTGCCTTAGGCAAAGTTGTGCTCCTCTCCATTTCCATTTTTTCTTTTACCTTCACCACTTTGTGAATTCAAAACTACAGAATTCAATTAAGAACATAGCCTTGCCCTGCCATTTAGTACAGGCACAGAAAACTCAGGAGAAAACATAGATTAAAAAGTCAGTAGTTGAGTTCCAATATATTCACTGCTCGTGGACCCAAGGAGACCAAGGCCTTCCCTATAGACTTTCATAAAAGAATCAGGATCTTGAATATTTGGATGACCCTGCTTGAACAGGGAGGTTGGACTAGATGACCCACTGTGGTCCCTTCCAATTTTACCCATTGTGTGATTATCTGCAAATGGAAGTTTATCATATCAGTTATTAGAAATGCTATCAATTCCTCATCATCCAGTAAAGAATGAGATACAGTGCTGCAATATTCCTCGAGCAATGCACCTGTAATACAACACAAGCCTGTCTGTGTTACCCTGTGTTTAAAAAGGGCTCCATGGCTAATAATAGACAGGAAACTAGTTGGATGTGGATTGTGGGAATCACACCAACAGCTCCAGGAACCTCTCCTTATACAATACCAAAACCAACTCAACTGAGTAACTAACTGCCCTTTGCTTTGGGAATGAAACGGGGTTCTGGTGCAGGAAGAAGCAAGGTGTGATAAAGAGCAGCAACTGCTGAAGGGAATACTGAGGGTGAGAAGCTGGGAGTCTGTAAACTAGCAGACAGTTAAAGAGGAAGGTTAAGTGCAGGTTAAATGGAAAGGAGGTGAACTGGAGGCTGAATCCTGCAGGAAATGTTAAGTGTTAAGCAGTAGCAGTGTGTGTGTGCAGGTGCATGTCTTGAGGGAAGCCTCTCCACTCCATTCTTTCTCCCTTTCTTCTTTTTATATCCACAGAAAGGCCCCCCACACTTCTGCACGTGTCCATGGCATCAATGGAAAAGCACTTCAGGCTTTTGTAAACGCACAAGAGAGAAAACGCCCGGGAAAGCTTATGGGAGAGGTGAAGAATAGCTGAAAAAACCGCAGAAGCTCCTTTCCTTGAGAAGGTGTCTGAGGGGTCGACTCTGTGGTTACGAGCACTTTCTTGCTGGGGCGCTCCAGCCCAGGAATCCTCCTGCTGGCCTGCGGGGGCAGACGGAGCTCCCGCAGCCCCCGCTCCCCCCGGCCCTCCCTCGCCAGGAGCGGACCGGCAGCACCAGGGGCCGCAAACAGCGGGGCTGAGGGAACCATCTGGGGGAAGGTCACAGTGGTCATTGCCCTGCTCCACACTCAGCCCACGGCAGGGCTGGGCTGAGCCGGGACCACCAAGAGGGCTGGGCTGGGCTGGGCTGCCACCGCCTCCGCTGCCTCTCCTCCCCAGCAGGAATCTTCAGCTGTCACCTCCTTTTCAATCTCAGCTATTAACCCATTTTCTAACTTTACCAAGCCATCTATTAAAGGAATGATGTTGTCCCTGACATCACTCTTGGAGGTGAGTGTGTTTTGGAAGAGCAGTAACTTTGCTAACGAAATGCTCTGCATGCCAGAGCATGCTTTCTCCATGCTTTACCACCATATGGTTAAATTTTCCCCTCCATCAGATTTAATAAATAGTGTTTACAAATTCTTAGGCATACCTCCCTTGTAAAAATCCACTAAACCCACAACAAATATACTTATCATGGCATTAATTTGGTTAGAGATTTTCTCAGAGTACTGACAGCCATATCTAATTTCTAAGGATTTATTTTTATTTCAAAATATATTAGATACATTTTTTCTTTACCCACTACAATTCCTTTATAATCGTGGTTCCTCTGAAGGCAGGGGGCAGCTGCTTTGCAACCATCCACTGTCAGACTACATCCCCTCTAAAATATCCTTCAATAATTAATATTTTATATTTATTCACAAGTAAGAACTTAAACTTTTCAACACGGATCTACAAAGCCCTAAGTTCATTCTTTCTACAGCTGAACACTGACATTTCATAGTTCAAACACCACTCCCTGCTGGGAGATTATCTCCTACCACGGTCTAGATATTAATATCTGCAGTCTGTGAAGAAGCTTTAATAATCTTAAATATAAATTTTAATATCAATTCTCTCACTCATACTTGTTCCTTCTTAAAAATGAAACCAAGCAGACACCTAAAAAGCAGAGACTTCAATTTATATTCAGTACCAGTTTTTAATGCATTTCCTTTCTTGGTCAGTCGATTGGCCTCTGTGAACAACAACATGTCTGGACTAGTAGTGAACTGAGTGTCCTGTTGACAGATGCCTATGTTTCTCTTGAAATATGAATGTTATCTACCATTTATATGTATATGTGTGTGTATATGTATATGTGTGTCTAGATATATGTATATATACCACATATACCCCAATAGTTTTAGAATATCAGCAGAGATACATTGTGGCAAATGAACATTAACGTGGCATGGATCTAGCAAGTACCAGCCCCTTTCTATCTTTCCAGGTTCCCTAGTTAGTTAGAGCCACGGATTCATCCTCACCTCTTTTTGTATGGAGAAATACTGCAGTAAGAGGCTGAAATCAGTGAGCAGCTGCTCAGTTCCCTGATACAAACACCCATATGTCAGCAACAAGCAAGAGATTCCCACCACATTTATGCTGTTAGAGAGCTCTGAGAGTCCAGGGAAGTGTGAATTGTTTATGATGATGGGTGAACTCAGGAACAGTTTCCTTCTGTCAGGATTTCTCCTGACGGGACTTAATTCCTCAGTTATGACAAACTCCATTCTGAAGATGTATGAATTGTTACAATTCAGTTAAAATGTGTGTATCAAGTGGGAGAGAAATAACTAACCCAGAAAGCAAGGATCCTCTGACATCTGGTCTTACCTGAGGTGGTCACAGGTTGCTCTGGGCTTCCTGCATCAGACTCTGCTCTAGTCCCACAAATTCATAAATAAGTTTTGGCGGAGAGAGAGAGAGAAAATCTAATTCCTTGATTGCAATGACAGTACCTGAATTCATCCTTACAGCCCTTTCACTCTCCTCTAAAAACATGACAACAAATGGAGACCTCCCCTAATCAATCTAACCACCTCCATAGTGGGGATTTTCCTGGAAAGGTAGACAGAGATTTTACTGGAGGAAATGTATAGCTCCTGGTCTATGCTCAACCCATTACCATCAGCCATGCTGCACTAGTTAGCTGACCTGGGTCAATGCCTGGAGTATTATCTAAAATTAATATCTCCCCAAAGATGATGTCAAATATATGTAAGTATTGGGAGGAGTATCAGCAAAAGAGTGTAAATAAAGTGTTCGTAGTTTTTCATACACTCCCCGTGATGAAAATATTGTAATTAAGGTCAAATATTCAGGGCCAAAATTGCAGCTCACATGAAAAAACTTTGCTGTTTTGGTTTAGACCACTGCAAAATGGTGGCCTTAGGCTTCATTTTTCCAAAGTCATGCTGATGTTACAATTGCTTTGGACAAGGGTTTCCCACAGAACCAATGCTTCCCAGTGATAGGAAATGCTTGTGATGTGGTTAAAAGGTTTGTCCCTCTGCATATATTGGCAACTAAACCACAGTGCAAACTGCAGCCTCCACACAACTGGCATAACCTTTTCTGCTGTGCTTGCACAATGCCCAGCACTGTGCAGGCCTGCTCTGTGCTACAGCCCTGGCACAGGCCCGAAATCATAATCAATAGCAACAGCTCTGCAAACAAGAAATGCGAAACAGTGGCACTTTGATTCTTGTGACAACAGTCCTCTCAACCACAGCACAACCAAACAACAGCACAGCTACCACACAGTCTCTGCTTCATGACCCCCACTGGTTTGGGCTGCAAGGGGCAACTGATGGGAGGAATTCAATATTGTTCTATGTTTGGCTAATGCAATAATCACTACATGTGACTGTTCCTTTGCTCGTGTGCTCAGTGCTATGTTTGGAAAAGGAGAAGTCAGTGAAACATCATGGATATAAACATGTACTATCTTCCCAAACAGGGCTAAGCGAGCTCCATCTGCCCGGGTTTGGGACTAGAGTTGTCCTTCTCCTAGGATGACTGCCAGAAGGCTAATGAGCCCTTGTTGCTCACACAGAAGCAGCTCTGCAGCGTTTAACATCCTGCTTTGCAGACGCTGCTGAGCTCATTGGGCTGGAAGTCAGCTTAAAGAAGACAGAGGTCCTCCATCAACCTGCACCTCAGGAAGTCCCCCATCATCCCCACATCACCATTGGCCAATCAGAGCTCAAATCAGTCCAACAGTTTAATTACCTAGGTAGCCTCATCTCCTCGGATGGTAAGATTGACGGAGAGATAGACAACAGGTTAGCAAAGGCATACAGTGCTTTTGGAAAACTCCACAAAAGAGTATGGCGTAATAAACACTTGAAGAAAAGCACCAAGATCAGTGTTTACAAAGCCATAGTGTTGTCTACTCTCTTATATGGTTCCGAAACATGGGTCATCTACTGCCACCACCTACGTCTCCTAGAACGCTTCCATCAACGCTGCCTCCGTTCAATCTTAAACATCCGCTGGTCAGATTATGTGACCAATACATCTGTTCTAGAACAGGCAGCAGTCACAAGCATTGAGGCCATGTTGCTGAGAACACAGCTGCATTGGGCAGGGCACGTCTCCAGGATGAAGGACCAACCACCGCCTCCCTAAGATCCTGCTTTATGGTGAACTTGCCACTGGCTACCGCATGAGAGGAGCCCCAAAGAAAAGATACAAGGACTCCCTGAAACAACATCTCAGCCTTGGCCATATTGATCACCATAACTGGTCTACTCTGGCCTCCAATCGGGAGGCCTGGAGACACACCATCTATAACGCAGCTGTCTCCTTCGAGAACACACGCAGGATCACCCTTGAGGAGAAAAGGCAACTCAGAAAGAACCGTGTATTGCAGAATACACCATCTAAGGAATCTTTCTGCTCTGCCTTTTGCAATCGGATATGTCTGTCACGTATTGGCCTCATAAGCTACCAGCGTGCCTGTAGCAAATGTGGATAGAGCCTTCCCAAATCTTCGTTCGCGAAGCCCAGCCATGATAATGATCTTCCCAAACATGGAAATGTATTTTTTCCTTCCCTTATATTCTTTCTGTTCTTATCTATTCACTTCTGCTAAATACAACTTACCCTTGATTCAGTTCACAGTCTCAAGGCTTTTGTGTGGTTTCTACTTCACTTCAGGGATTTTGGAAATAAATTGCTGCACTGGGTTTGTTTTAAGAAAGGATTTGTTTGTTTTCAAACCCTATACTTGACTAAATGGGTTCCAGTAATTTTTTGCTGCTGTAGTTTGAAGGAGATGAAGGAGATGGGATGGGGCAAAACTACCGAGTGAGCTTTGCTTCCAGGTCTACATGACCTGTTGCCTATGAACAGCAGTGAGCTTCCCCTCAGATGGGGGAGAGGGAGCTTCTGTACTCCAACAACCCCCATGAGCATATCAAAAGCTAATCCTGGTTCACCCAAAGGAGAAGTCCGTGCACTTTCAGAGCACCTAGTTTATCCTTCTTTTCGGTACCCGCTTTAGAAGAAGAATCCTGACTAACAGTGCCCATAATTCTCTGTGGGCTTCAAAGGGAATTGGAACAGTTAGTTTACATGAAGGTGATAATGTAGTAGTAATTTTGGACTGATAAGTTCTTTTCCCAGTATTTTCATTTATTATTTTAGTCTTTAGAAATAACATGGATCTTATTTGTATCTGATATATATTTGCACCTGGGCTTTCTGCTCCCATCCAGCCCAGAATCTCCAGAACTGATACCAGCTGGAGAGCCCATCAGAAAAACACCTGGGCAGTTCAACTCTCTTAAAAAAGTTGTCTCTACCACAGATGCCCATTAACATCTTAAAGCAAGTTTCTTTTTTATACCTCAGTTTACCCAATACAAAATGGGGATAAAGATACTGAAACTGATGTCTGATGTAAAGATCTTTCAGGGGCTGTTGTAGTAGTAATGTAATGGGCAGAGGTAGCAGAATGAAATTTGAAATCAGTGATTTCAAATGACTGATTAGAAGCTGTTGCTCAAACAGTAGATGAGAAAGAATGAGAACTTCCACAATATGAAAGCAGAGACCTCAGAGCCTTTGAGGACAAGATATAGGGAGGAAAGTCGTATGAAGAATAACCTTGTAGAAAGCACCATCATAAGTAAAAATATGTTTGTGAAAGGACAGGACAAAAGTGCTGAAGTCAATGGATACAGGCCACATTTGGTGACAGGGGTATTTGCTTCTGTAATCCCAAATCATGTCAAGGTCAGGAAATAAAGTTCGCAGTCTGAGCATGCTCTGGTTGTAGCACACTTTGATCACACACAGGGGAAACTGCTCTAGAAAGGAAGCAGAGTTCTGTTTTATGTCGTGATGACAGTAACTAGCACATTTCATAACTTCCCCTGTGCTTCAGCAATAGAACGGGCTTCTAAAGGTGAACAGCAGGGCAACAATTATTGTTAGTGGCTAAAAAATTAATCTGACTCTCTTTTTGATGTCTTCCCATTTACCTCAGTTAGTGACCATCAGGACTACAAATTCTCCTTCCTCGGAATATTTTTAGCATAAGGCAGTTTCATTCTGACAGAAAGACACTTACCAGCAAAGTCCTAAAAATAGCACTTAATTTAATCACCCAGTTAACAAAATCAAGGTGACAGATAGCCAAGCTCAGTAGAAAATGATGCTGCTACTTCATACCCACAACACAACACTGCTACAATAGCAATAACATGTACGCTATAGATTACCAATCCTGGAACAGCACAACTGGCATCTCCCTTAATCAGCTGCTAAATTGTTCTTAGCTAGGCCCTAAACTAAACGTCTAACTGTATTGAGAAAGCTTCAGATGTGCTTTTATGAGATCTTAAGAGCCTGATGTGCAGCATTCCAGAGAACTGAGGGTTTCTGCTTGGCTTTAGTGTAGAGTGGGCAGCACCTGAGAGGGTGCAGCTTCCCTGTGCTCAGCTGTATGAGGCAGATACTCCTCACAGCCATAGGGGAGAGCAGGATGGAAGGGAAACAACTGCTGAACTGCTGGATGCCACCCTCCCTGGCCATGTGTGTTTGAGGCAGGGCTGGGAGCTAATCAAGGTGCTGGTCTGAAGATGTGTGCTTAGCCACTTAACTTCATGACCTTGTGCAAACTGCCTGACTCAGCACCATCTGTAGCTGTAAAAGTGGATGCAAAATACAGCCTGGATGATCTACTTGGAGAACATTTTGCATGATAGGTGTCTGAAAGCTGCCCCTAAGCCATTGTAATACAGAAGAAAGCCACGCTGTGTAAAAACCTGCTAGCGGCAACCCAAGTAATTCTCTGCACCTCTAAGTCTCCAAAGGCACCTCATATTTACCTACAATGCACCGTTCTCTGAAAGAATAGACACACAGCCAAATAAGAAGTAAAATGCAAGTATACTGAGGTATATAAATCTGCTCTGGAGGATGCAGTACAGTGACCAACCACATGTGGACTAGCTCTGCTGTATTACTCAGATGTCTTGAATGAATCTCTTTCCGGAAGATCATTGCACATAAAACAAATAAAAGTGGAGATATTTATCTCTTGCAATATTACTCCACCTTTTCCAAAATTATTCTGTGCACATCTATGTGTACCAGACTGAATTGAAAAGATATGAATTGATTTCAACGTACTCCTTTTTTGTTGCTGTCAAGGTATTTTTAATCACTTGTCTAGTGCTACTAATCTTCGTACTTTCTCTTATAAGTCCAATTCGAAGTCAAGGCTTCCTTGTGCTCCGTGTGCATATGGGCCCATTCCCTGTTCAGCCACCCACAGGCACCTCCACAGATCAGTCACTGCTTCTGTGGGCAGCAGCTCCTGATCTTTTTCAGGCTTGTGGGGGTTCCTCTGGAGTCACTGACCTGGCTGTCAGGCTATGCTTTGCTTGCCTCTCTGCCCCCTTCTCTGCTGTGTCCTATACCTAATTCTGCCCTTTTGCCCTCCTTTTCGATCAGGCAGGACTTGCAAAGTGCACCTTAGGACTTATGAGGAGTTCACTGCCTAGTTAGTCACCGCAGGCAATGCCTGAGAGAATGGGATATTGCAACCCATGTTTAGCAACTGGGAAACTGGGGCACAAGAGACAGACTTGACTGGGCCAAACAGGAAGATGGAAGGTGAATTCAGATTTGAATCCCACCTGAGACGCTAGAGCCACGGAAATGTCCTTCTGTCTTTCTGCAATTTTTTTAATCTGAATGCCATTATCTTTACCTTTGTTTTTTTATTTCCTTGTAGCTGTATCTAGTTTATAGCATTAAATATATTTTGAAATAAAAATTAAATAACAAATTACTACTATATTGCCTGCATCTCTCCCTTCAATGCACAGAAATTCCTAGTTTCAGAGTGATCACATCCAATGTCACAGACAATACCAAGTATTGTTGCTAAACACTTTAAAAGAAAAATGTGGCACCATAAAATCTTTATATGATTCATACAGGAAAGTTTACTTAAAAAAAAAGTGACTCAACCTCCCAGTGCTCATGCACCTGTGGAGTGGAAAGTTTTCTGGATTGCTCTTGAGTACCAGGAATTTTTTTACCCACTTATATTTTAGCACCTTTCATCTCAACCTTTTTCTGAAGTTGATCATCCCTGTGGTGCTTAAATGAGAGATGACAGAGAACCCATGGGGAAAATAAGGTTGATGAAATGCAAAGTAGCATTATTTATGCTGAGTCTGTGTGCAAAGTGCATTTCAAACTTCCTTGATTTTTCGGTAATAACCAATGCTGGGGGGATGGGGCAAGCCAATATTTGCATTTGATATTTCTAAATAGCTTATCTTTTTTTTTCTCCCTCAGTGAAGCACAGTTATTATTTTTTCTTTTTTCCATTTGACTTGAAGATCTGATAATTAAAACTCTGCAGGAAATGTAAGGAGCATCTTTGGGGTCTGCAGATGGGAGAGGGAAAAATGCTAGAGAGGGCAGTTTGGGACACCTTTCCTTTCAGCCTCCAGGAGATGAATGGCAGCTGCTCAGATTTGGAGGCATGTTGCTGTGGTTGCTGTGGGAGCCTCACATTGATGCTGTCAGTGTCACATTCCTGTTTCCCACTGAAATGAATAACTTGACTTTGAAGTATTATCATGGTTGCTCCTCTTTAAACAAATATCCTGTCCTCTTGAACAAAAGCTCTCAGCTGTAAACTGCTGTTCCAGGGTCAGCCACCTTCAGGCAAAGCTGGGGAGCAGCCAGCAAACCCCTCTGCCACACTCTGAGTCCAGCATGCCTTTGGCCAGGATGTTGAGAGCAAAGAGCCAAATACTGATTTGTCCAGAGCACCTACCACTCCTAGGACTTCACTGGCCTGAATCAGCACTATGTAAAAAATATCCAAAGGAGATAGGGTTGATAAAATCCAGAGATAAGTCACTCAATATTTCACCTCAGAAGTATGACTGGAGGACTCACCTGAACAGATAAACCCTGTCACACAGAAATCTGTGACCTCAGTGAAATGCATTGAGTCAGGCAGGCAAGCGGAAGAAAACCCTGTCCTGTTAATAATCTGACATTCTGCCTTTGCTCCTCATATTGCATGAATTGGGAGGGGCAGACATCCTCCCACTGTTTGTATGAAGGGAGTCTTGCTAATTTTTCACCTCCAGTGCTCCAAACACAGCACTAAGAGGGTGAGACAGCCACCAGGCACATACAGTAACAGATCTGCAGCTCTCAGGCTCAAGGCTTCCCCACAGCGGTGACTCCGTGCTCAGGAACATTCCAAGAGCCTCCTTAATGATCTCACCCAGCCAGAGGAAGCAGACAGGGGGTTGCTGGTTATCAGGCATGAAGGTGGACCAGCTGCCCTGCTGTGCCACTGACAACTGCCAGGAACCTGTCAGTGGAGTGTCTGTTTGGAATCTTCACTGTCTCCATCATGATTGTTATACATTTGTAAGAAGCAGGAAGGAATCCAAAGGACAGGTCTACAGCTCCTCTGGTCATGAGGGCAGAGAGGAGTGAATCCAGTATGTCCCTGGCACTTCCATGGCTCTGTGTCTGCTCCCACTCAGGCTCCCTTTCATCAGTAAACCCTACAGATAACAGGGTCCGCACACAGGCAAAATGAAATAGGTGGTTCCAAATCTAGAGGATAGCTCTGTCCCTTGGAGCAATTTTCTCTTGTTCCTAGTGGCACAGCAAAGGCATTTCTGTTTAATCCCCAGACTAGGCTAAACAGCTGGTCCTCACTGAGACTTACGTCCATATTTATCCTGTCTGTGTCCCAGCCAGGCACTATAATGATGTCTATAGGAGATCCAGGCTCCCTGTTGTCCAGCTATCCCCAGAGCAGAGAAAGCTGTCTCAGCTGTCAAGGAACCCTTAGCTCAGCAGTGGGAACAGGCCTGAATGCCAGCCCAACACTACAGGAATTAGTGATGTAAGACCCCAGGTTGTGCAGGGCAGACTGGAGAGTAGCACAGCCATAGCCTAATAGGCATGGAGCTGGAGGAGTAGGCTCCATTAACATCCTGCTGCACTTTGCTGGGCCACGTCCCATCCAAAACAAGGGCCCTATTTTGCTGCAAACAATGCAGGCAATTATTTGCTTGCAGCACAAACTAAACAGATTCTGCTTTAACTTCCCAAATTAACAACTTGTTGATCATCAACCAAGCATGAGGAGTATTAGCTCAAACTATAAATTTTCGTGAAGTTTATAGTCACAGAGTGGTAGAAAGAAAACCACACCCCAGCCTTCCCTCAAGGGTTCAGGTAATGCCTGCTGCCTCCAGCTGCCTCCACCACGCAGCACAGACCTTCACTCCTCACCTGAGAAGAGCACCACACCTCTGGATTGTTTGCTCCCACTGGAACAGGTACCAAGGGGAACGCCCCACTTACAGGAACTTCCAAATACAGAGATGTAAAAACAAACTCTGGTCCTAACATTTTGTGTGAATGAATGTCAGTCATTACTTAAAGCACACAAACAGCTAGCCTGCTTATAAGATTTATTATTGTCAAGTTGGACAATTACAGTAGAGTCAAGTTTGTGTTTTAATAATGAAATACCAAAGCTCTTGCCAAAAAAAGTGGAAAAAAGAATTATGTCAAAATTAATCTGATCCAGATGGGCTGCACCAGGTCTTACCCAGCATGCCACTGGTTTGATAAGAGACCTCAGTCTTCTGCCCAAAACCTGGAAAGGCTCCCCCCCTGCCTGAGGAAATGGGACACTTTAGAATCCAACTGCAAGAAGATGCAATGGATTTTTAAATTACACAAATTAAAAATTAATTAGCTCCTTGGGTTTTTTGTTGTGTGATTGGTTTCGTGCTCGGGCAATTAACTGTCAGCAGGGTGGTGACCAGCAGAAATCGGCTCTGCTGCAGCCGTGGAATGGCAAGGGTGGGCAACAATACCCAAGCAGCTGGTGGCAAGAGGCTCCAGCACAGCTTAAAGGTGAGAATATCCTCTCTGACTTGGTAATTTGTAAAAGAAAACCAGTGAGACCTTCTGCTGAAGTAACTGAACTGTGTAGGCCACAACACACTTCAGTATAATTTCAAGTATTAAACGCTAAATTAGGGAACATTCACCTGCCTGCCCCAAAAATCAAAACAAATCAAATAAAAAGTGATAACATACCATGTTCTGTACTCTTTTCCCCTCTCAAACAAGTATAAGAGAAACACAGAAACAGCTTTACCCTTCAGACACTGGCCACTGGGAATCACAGCTTTTGAAATAAAACAAATAAAGTTTGCTTTATTTTACTGCTTCTCTAGCACAGACATCCACAGCCGTGTCTGATCTTAAGGTGCTGCTCAATGCTGTCTGAGTCCTTCACCTGGTCTCACAGACATGGTGTTTTTGCCTGCACCCGTGCTCAGTATCAGCCTTCCCAACTGCTGTTGTCCAACTGCTCACATCCCAGAGAGCCTGAATCCAGAGATCCAGCATCTAGGTTATTCTGCTCCCACATTTGTTTTGTCCTTTGTGGTAGGACAGCATGGCTTGAGCCTGCCAGAAGCAGAGGAATGGTCCGGCTCTGTCCCAGATGAAGTCTCTCTTGCACCTCGGTGTCTAATGAAGCAGCTCTTACTTTCTCCTCTCCCTTCTGTCCTTGCTGGAATGTTTCTCTTAGGGGCAGCAAGTCTCTTTTCCCATTTTCATGCCCCGATCTTACTGCCATAACTCTTATAAAAAAACCAACACAGGAGCTGGGACCCCCATACATTGACGAGGCAACTCAACTGTGCTGCACTTTGTGTTGGGCCAGAGGATAGGGAAAAATGGTATATAAAAGCTGGAAATTCCTTGCCATGTTAGCACCAATGAAAATTTATCTTCTAAGACTCCAGCAAACAGATAAATGATGTCCCTGATTAAACAACTTCTGTCTGCCTTTTTTTTTTATAGTGCCTCATACCTTGCCATCATTTCTTGCCCTGCTGCCAGTCTCAGTGTTCAGGGTCACAAGCAAATGATACACATCTTCTTTCTATGTAAATCAGCAAGGAAATATTTACTCTGCAGGAGAACCAGTGGATTTGCTTGTGGTGTCAGGGGAGGCCCTTTGGTGAGCAGTAGGAGGCTCCTGGGCAGCTGCAGACAGCTCGACAGGCTGGACCAGCTCCTTGGTATTAAAGTGGCTGGCAGCAAGCCTTTCATTGTGTCGGAGTTTGTGCCTCCTGTGGGTGGTTTCCCTTCACTGGAAGTGGGGGGGAAGAGGGAATGAAAGCAGAAAGGTATCACCAGTGTATACCCAGTGTTCTGACATGCTAGTTAAGTTCTAAATTATGTTTCTAATTACTTGGCATGATTTATTGAGACAGTGTCTCAAGGTCATAAAGCACCACAAAGTGACACAACTTGCTTGCCAGCTGGAATCTCTGCCACTGAAATGCTCCCTTTCTCTCCTGCTCTGTCGTACTTCTCGGGCCTCCTCCCACACTATCCAGCATCTCTGTGGTTGGATGGAGTCAGACACCTTTGGGGGTTAATTTGATATAGCTCTGAGCCAAGGCTGCAAAGGGAAAGGTTTGGGGGCAGCAAAGCTGGGCTGAAGGGTTAAGTTCCAGGGCATTTGTAAAACAGATCTGCCAAAGGAGTAGTTAAAAAAATACAGTCCCATTGCTGACTCTGATAAAGAAACAAGAAACCCAGAAAACTATCACGTAGGAGCAAAAAGCAGAGAAAATGCTCCTGCTGTAATGCCTCTCATGCAGGCAGTTCAAGCAGCAGGACACAGCCTGTCTGGGTGGGTGAGAGAACAGACCTGCAATCCACTGACCTTGTCCCGCACCCCCTTACAATAAGCAAGAGGATGGTGAAGGCCCTGCCAAGTGTCATTTGGTCCCAAAGAGCTATAAGGGAAGACTCACTGATCTTAAGTGTACAACAGGGCTTTGCACTCAGTGAGTGCATAATGATGTGTCACTGCACTGCCAATTAAAAGTGCTAACACTCCTGGGGCCTTTGGGAAGGAACATGTGCCCTTCCTGTGGCAAAACAGTGCAATGTGACAATGAAGAGACTGTGGAATCCAACCCTGATGCGTTTTAAAGCTTCTATAAATAATTAAGGGAGCTCATTAATTAATAAAAAGAGAGTGAAATTGCAAAAACAGGAGGAGAGGGGCAATGAATACCCACAGGGGGATAAGAAATATGTCCTACACTGCAGCTTACACAGACTGAAGTCTTTTAGACTTAAAGTGGCTTTGTGGTTTGAACTAGAGAAACAAATCTTAGCTGGAAGAAAAATCTCCTGGGAATAACAAAGCTACTTCTTAAATCCAAGTTACACTTGGGAAGATTTTTCACGATTTACACACTCAAGTGAGAACAACATGGGATATATACAGATGTGTCTGTGTATTTCTCAAATTCATGAGGGAAAAAAAAGGATCTAGCTGGTGCCTGAGGTTGGCTTGCACCAATAAGTCTTTGGGGAAGAGATAAAATACAGCAATGCAAAGAAAAACATCTTCCACTAATTAGATCATTATTAGTCTCCTCTGGCTCAAATGTGGGCAGCTTTGAAACCCTAGCTGCTATCAAAGAAAAGATTTACAGAAGTTCCACAAAGACAGAAAGAAACAATAAAGTCTGGTAATATCCCAGTGGGCTACGAATTGGTAGAGTACACTGACTGCAAGTTACTAATTACAGCAGCTTTGAAATCAGAAGCTTAAATCTGTGCTAAACAGCAACACAGCGCTTTGGGCCACAGTTTCAAGCTCAAAGGAATGTGCCAAGCTCACACACCTAAGCAAAGACAAGTCATTCCAAAAGGAAACCAGGAAATTGCAGGTGCAGCTGAATGCTTGTGAGCAGACAATTACCCAGTGGGTGATTGCAACTGCATATTTCATATGCACAATTACCTCTTTGCACCCCTGCGTGCGTATTTTTGGATTTGATTTCACTGCCTATCTTTAAGAATATGACCTCGGTATCTGAAAATACCAAACTTGCCCAAACTGCTGATCTGAATGTCTAGTAGGCATTAAGGTTTTAAGCAGGTGAAAGGGCTGTTTTATCTTATATTACTGACACACTGCCTGACATGAAATTGGTACTTTGCTGCTGATGACTTATTATCTCTGGAATATTTCCCTGGGAAGTTGTGGCATGCTGCTGATGAGCTGTGTAGCACGAGTGAAGGGAGAGGAGATGTATGTCTACCCTACAGGAAGGAAATGCAGAGAAAAGGTTTCAATGAGGTTGAGGCCTGTGATCTTGCCAAATCAAGGAAATGGAAGGTAATAGAGGTGCCTGTGCTAAAGGCCTATCTTTTGCTGTCAAGCAGCCTGACATTTTCTCTGGTTTCAAATACTTATAATCTGTTGTGAAATACCCTTTGGATTTTGCTGTCAGCAGCTCTGTAGAGATGTGGGGTCTGTGGTTGGGTGGGCAAGAGGAGCAGGGAGGAGAACATTGACCCTCTGCTGTCGGCCCTGCAGAACCTGCCCAGGGCTCCAGGGTCTGGCACACAGCCCTCATGGGAAAGCAGCACCCTTAGCTTTTCAAACACTGCTAAGAAATTCTCCTGCATGAAACAAGCACAATGTGTGTTTGAAGCAGAATGCGTTTCAGCAGAGGAAAAAGCAGGTAATAGTAAGAGTATCCTAAATAAAACTTTTAGATACTTCTTTAGGGCCCACCTAGCTCTACACTATGATAGATGTTAACAGCATCCAGCAAGCTACATGCAAGGACTAAAGGAGTTTTTTCCAGTCCAGGGCCAGCCCAACCCTTACTGCTAAATTTTCCTTCCCTAGTGTAAAAGACTCAAAGCTAGGATAACTTTCAAATCTGCTACACTGCCAGGTTTTAGTGCTCTAACTTCACTGTACTACCATCCCAGGCTCCCAGATAATGGTATAATTCTGAAATATATGTCTGATGTAGCATCTGTAACTAAAACACTGGAGGAAGGAGTTGGTGCTCCTTTGTACTGTTAGCAGTCTGAGGTGCCTTCCAAGAAAGAGCAAAAGAAGAGAATAGGACATGAAGAAATTATGCTAAAGAATAATGAAGAATAAGTTTCAGAAAAGTTACACAGTTGTTCATTACTGCTCCACAGTAGTTTGAAATGGCTGCATAAATGTAAAAATTAATGGACGAAATGAAGGAAAAAAGATATTTCCACCTGGTAGGAGAAAAAACCTCTGTCCAAAGCTGCAGTGATTTATTAATATAAGTAATCAATAGCAATAGGTCTGTATCAGTTTTACATCTGCATTAAACTTTCAGGTCTCAATGTAGTCACTAAATAATATAATAGATTTACATATTTTAATTATATTTTATGGATTCTGAACATAATGTAATTAAAAGGGTTTTTCAGGGAAGATGATTAATGAGCAGGGCAGCCAGACATTCTGTTCAGCCTTTGTGGGTGAAAGTGTTCAATGTGGTGTGAGCTCAACCCCCGACCTGAGCAGAAGTAGAATCACCTCCACATACAACCCTGTGCACTGAAAGGAGGCACTGAAATGAGGAACCAGAGGCCATCACGGACCAGGAACACATCTTTAGACAATATCTTAGAAAAGTATAGTTCAGTTGTGGAACAGGACTGTGTGAAACACAGAGAAGATATTTCAGGTCTTGTCAAGGACATATCAAGGTGATATTCCTTAGAACAGACAACACTCCTGCACACATTCAGCTGTGTTATGTGTTTGACAATAGGGAAACTGAGTCCTGGAAAAGGAGGAATGAACTTGACCCAGGGGTCAGAGCAGGCAGGGACAGAGCCAAGGTGAGGGACAGGGCTTCCTATTTCCACCCTCCTAATCCAGCCACCAGGCAGAAAGAATAATTTGACAAAAGGCTGGTGTACCCATAACTGCTTTTCCAATCATATCAGACCAGCTCATAAAAGATCCTAAATCTTTCAGCGAACCTTGCATTTCCGTTGAACAATCACAGCTGTAGCACCATTGCTGACACTTCTACATTCAAGTTTTATCTATCAGTAAAATGCAGCTCCCTTGAGCCAAGGTCAACACCTACTGAATCACATGCCCAAGAGCTTCAGCAGCCAAAGCAACTGCTGAAGATACAAGTAAAGAAGATTTGAAATAAAAAGTGAAATGCAAACACAGAGGAAAGGAGGTCAGCATTGCCAGGTCTCTTAACTCCACTAAAGGACTTTGATACTTCATGTTTCCTCTACAGCTTCAGCTATTTGGTCTTGCATGCAGAGAAATAAAGTTTCTAGTTCTCATGACTGTGAAGGAAAAGACCTCAAAATTCCTACTTAATGCAGATCAAGGAGGTTCTAGTCTTAGTTGAAGCCTCCTGGTGCTACTGAGGTATAAAACACTAGTACAGCACATAACAACAAAGAACAAGCAGTCACTTCCCTGTGATCTGTTGGTCCCTAGCATCTGAAAGCCTCCGTGTATTGATTTAGTAGTCAATCCTCAGTTACTCTCCAGCTTTCTTTTCTCCTTATGTAAAACTATTCTTTAGCATCTACACCAGTAATTCGTCAACAGATTTCTGTAAAGAGCCAGAAGATCCACAGTGTGGCATGTTTTGCAGTTTTAAGATCCCTTCACTGATTTAGGGAAATAATTCATTGTTGCCTCTTCCTTTCTACTTCATTTCAAACAACTGTGTTCTCTGTGCCCCTCACTGCTGTGAATTGCACCCTCCTCCTGCCTGGGTTTACACTCTCCCAGCAGCTCCCACAGGAGCTGGCTCAAGCATGGCTGCAGAGACGGCTGCTTCTTGCAGAGGAAAAAATTTGGGTCATGAGTAGTTTGGCTTTTACACCACGGGACAGAGAGACCAGGCAGCCAAAGCATTTACTACCCCTGGAACTGCTCAAGGCCAGGTTGGACGGGCCTTGGAACAACCTGGTCTAGTGGAAGGTGTCCCTGTCCATGGCAGGGGGTGGAACAAGATGAGCTTTAAGGTCCCTCCCAACCCAGCCTGTTCTATGATTCTGTGGTTCTGTGATCTGTCTGACAGCCATGCTCGGGAGACCTGGTGAGGAGAGGGCAACATTCCCTCAGCATTCTTCCCATCTGGATCTCCACTTACATATTCAGGGTTTATTCAGAGCATTTACTGTTTTTTGCAAGACAGATCCCAGAAATTCCCCTCTTTTGGATGCGATCTGGATTTCCTCACTAGCCATCATTTTCAGTGAGCTCTTGCTGATGATGTCCCTGCTCCCTTCAGCCCTGGTTCCAGTTCCAGCTCTCCCTGAAGTTTCTGCATTTGCTCGGTAAACACACCATGTTCTGTGTAATGTAAAACATGAGCATCTCATACACTGATAAAATTACTTCTGTGCTTACACAGCTACTTAATTCCATTTTGCCATTGATTTGTCATTTTAAAGTTAAATAATAACATGGATTGCAGCCAGGATACTGAGTGCTGCTTTCTCCCCCTCCAGTTTTTGATTTATGTGTTTGTTTATTTGCTGATGTATTTAAGTACTCCCTATTGCATTTCACACATAATCTGGTAAATCCTGGGGATTTACTTTCACAACTGATTAGAAAAGTCAATGTTTTACAGACAGGATTAAAATGGAAAATATCAAAGAGCCTTGATGGAATCTACTTATGACAAACAGTATCTCCAGTAGGCCCTCCAGCCCTTAAACACCCCTGTTGTGTGTTGTCAAACACTGTGAAGACATAACCATTCCCTGCTACAGGTATTATGTCAATTAAAGACATATACTTGCTCATTTGTCCATTGTGGGAGTGCCTTGTGGGCTTTTCATTTAATCAGCACATGGGAAAAGATGTTTTCTATTTGCTAGTAGTTTTCTTCTCTTCTAAATCAAATCAGACAGGCTGGGAAGCAATGCTAAGGCAAGCAGTGCATTTCCAATATTGCCATTTCAGTAATCTAAATTTAAAAATTCTAAAAATGTCGACATGACATTTTGTTTTTTCTTTTTCTGCTTTACCTCCAAACCATGTACTACTTCTTCAGTGTTATTTATTTTTAAATACGTGTTTAGAATTTTATTAATGCTTTATGACAGGACAAATTGCTTTTCAGCTTTCTGATTCTCTGTCAAATGGTGAACCTGACTTCCTTTTGATCCACTCTCACAACCAAAACCACCCAAACCAAATCAGTTATTCACACACAGCTCACTCCACAGTGGAATAATTTTCCAGATCATGAAATTTCAGTGCACAGTGATAAAAAAGATTAGGCTGGTGTCAGAGAGCAGATTACAGGGCAGCCCGCAGAAAAGAATTAGATCTACTCCTAATCCCATTGTCCTGGGCTCAGGCGCTCTTGCTGGCTTTCCCTGGTGCCGCTAGATGGTGAAATTCAATTCTGTTGCAGGGTGCTATCAGTGGTTTGAATTCATAACAGGGGCTTTTTTTCACTGTCCTTGGTGAATTTAATGCCAAAATATGGAGGCAGGAAAGGAAAGAGATTGTGTGCTGGGGCAAAGAAATTCCTAAAGAGAGCAAGGCATCCCTACATTATTAGCTGGCCACTGGAATTTGTAGAAGGACAGTCAATATTGATTCACCTTGCCTGTTACAGAAAGGTCAAGTGAGCAGACATGATAAGGTGATGGGAAAGCACTGTTTGTGCCTCTGGTGCTAAAAAGTCACATGAAGCCAGAGATAGACCATGCACAAAGACACACCCAAGTCTAAGGCACTGGAAAACACCCCAACTAAGTGAAAATAACCATCCCCCTTAAGTGGCAGCCATCATTGCTTAATTGCTGCCCAGGGAGGTATCCTGATTGAGAGCAGATGAAGTTTAGTGCTACTTAGGCAATAGCTTATTGCTCAGGTATGAAGGAAAGGGAAGAGAAGGAAAACCAGAAATAGAAGACTATGGCATTTCAGTCTAAAGCTGGAGGTGTTCATTTTTGCAAGATAAAACCAGAAAAGGGCTGGGGATCCACTGAATTGGGGTGTGTTTCTCTCCTTGTCCATAAGTCAGGGTCTGAAACAACCTTTTTTATTCCACTTGTTTGCTTCCAAGTGGGGAAGGAGCAGGAGCTGAGTCCACTTGCTGCAGCTGGGCATTTAACCCGGCCCAGGCTGGACTGCAACCCCCCCAGCCATGCTCTGGCTCTGTTCCTTCTGCAGACTTCAGAGCAGCTCAAAACCACATTTTACTCAGGTAGAATCAGGCTCCTTGTGCTCACTCTAAATCCTCTGGCCCCAGTGAAGACTGTGGCTTTGTCAAGATAATGTGACCACTTTATTTTTTCCCCCTAACCCTGCAATTCCTCTTTCTTTGGAAGAGCTTTGACCTTTAAATGAAGATGCATGCCAAGAAAAATCCAGAGCTTGTTATCAAGACAATCTGTGGCACAGGTTGTGTGGTAATGTCCTCCCGAGGTGATGAATCAGATCTATCAGTGTCTAGATACTAAGGCCTTTTTTATCCTTGCAGACTCAGGGCTTTCCAAATCTTTAAGCCTGATCAGAGATAGAGAACTACAAGAGCTTACTTAAATCTCAGCAAGCAGAAAAGAGGGTGAGGGGGAGAGTGCTCACATAAAATAAAGACCACTTTTTAAAGATAAAACATAACTCCAGGTACAATGAAGCCTTTAGAGAACAGAAGAGATCTTTGTCAGGAATGTATCTCATTTAGTCCCATTGTTTCACTGCATGCGTTCCAGAAAGCCAGCCATTTATCTTGCCTTTTTTTTCCCAGTTTTTTTTCTCTTTCCTTCCTGATGCCAGTTTCCATTTCATTAGGAAATGAATCACTGATGAGGTGCTAGTCCTGCCTCCCTGCAAGCAGACCTCAAACACAGGGGAGTCAGGAAAAAGAAAATATACAGTCTTATGACTTGAAACCTGAATGCTTTTACAAGTGCAGTTTTATTTCTGTTGTGCTGTGCTATGGATAGCTGTTGTTTAGTGTTTATGACACGAAGGCTAAAAATTCCCTGTCAGAATACCTGTGGTTAGATACCTAACATATGTGTTGAGGCCTCAAAGGGAGAAATTTTCAAAGGGAAATGCAAAGGGCAGAAGAATTCCTGAATTTCAACACAATTTCCCTTGTGGGTACTGTGAGCTAAACCTTCCTGGTTCACAGAACATTGCTGGAACGCTGTACCCGTGTCCCTGAAAGCCTCAGAGGGATCTCTCATTTTCACAGTTGGTGTACTGCACACACATTTCTTTGTGGAGTTATGTGCCCAGACAAGGAGACAATCACATTCCTGTAGCTTGAGTACCCCTGTAATGGGGCATAATGATGTTGTGGGCTTTGCACAGGGAAACAAACTCCCAGACAAGCCGTGCCAGCTTGAGCTTGACCTTTCATCCAACAGTGATGCAGATCAGGATGTTTTCTCTGCAACAGGGCTGCACACCCAGCACACACGAGTTGTCACATATGAAACAGTCTGCACCCAAATATCCTTAATCTGGTGATCGCTGAAAAACAAAGTCCTGACCCACATAGCAGTTCATTTTGGCTACTTCAGTGAGAGAGGAAGGGAGGGGATATTGCTTTTCTATCCCCTGCATGAACTCATCCACCACTCAGACTGTATTGGTCTGACACACAGACTAAGCTGTTGCCAGAAATACCCATCTTGGAGCCTGAAAAATGTGTTTTTCCCAGCAACATCAGTCTAATAAAATACACTTCTCCCAACCACCCCATTGTCTTTCATATCCTCTGACAATAGTCCTACATGACTATCATGATGCTGTGCGAGTCTTCACAGCTCCCAGCTACATTTTTTTTACATTTCAGTTGGATAAGCACGAAAGAAAACAAACACATTTAGCATTTGCAGAATCTTGTCCCTCAGCTATATAAAGATTTATAATGCACTCATTTATTTTATGCAGCTTCTAAGTGACTAACCTAATGTGTCCTCCATTTAGAGGGCCCATAACATTTTCCAAAATGTATTGGATTGATCCACTTGTGATTTGTGCAGGACTGGGAAACACCACTTTCACTCACACCATCAAAACATTTTGGAAATTGTTGTTCTGGGATTTTGATCAAACCCCTGCACATATACAATTCTCACAAAGGTTTCTTATTTTGAAGACCCAGATATACTAACCAGCAACCTGATTTTTGGAAGAGCCAAAAATCTCTTTGGAAGGCTCTCTTTGGAAGAGCCTTCAGAGTCTCCCTTGTTTTTTCCACCAACAATGCATGTACATGATTTCTATTCATTCCAGAACGAATGGCAGACAAGGAATATGATGCCTAACTCCACCTGTTCCTATTAATTGCTTACAATCTTAACAGAGAATACATAAAGAGATGGAGAACACCAAGAACCCAATAACTGTGCTCACAGACTGATCATCTCATGTGCTTGCAGTCAAAGCCATGAGTTGAGGGATGACAACACCAACACTCAGGAGCTTGCTTAGGAACATGCAGCTTGGCAGAACGAGGAAAGGACAGCCTGAGAGGCAGACTAGCAATGGTGGACTTGTTGTAAGTCTTTGGCCAAATTGCTTCATTTCTCCCAGGTGCCTCCTGTCAGATTTGGCTCATCTCTCCTAGGACAGAGCCTTCTTCACATGACATAGGTAAAAAGCCTAAGGTGCAGTGATTCCCTTTACCCTATCAGAGCCCCCAAAAAACCCCACCAAGTCACTCAAAACTAAACGCTTTCCCATCTTCTACTTCTCCTGTAAAGTGCCTCAGCTTTGTAAATCGTGTTTCTTTCTTGCTAGTTCTACAGTGAATTGCTTTGTGCCTCAAACATACTTGTACCTTAGTAAACCTCTTGTATTGATTTTAATTTTGTAGTATTTCTCAGTACTCTCTGTCTCTTTTCTTTTTCCTGCTGGTCCTTGTTTTCAGTTCTTATTAAAGAATTTCCAGGTCAGGGACTGTCTGTTTTCTGTCCTTTGTTGTGATGGTTTTTTTTCCCCTCCGTGATTTCTATTCTTCTGCATTTGCATAACACCCAGTGAAGAGAGTTTTCAGTAATGGGTTTGGATGTTTTTTGTCTCTGACAGTTTTGTTTCACCTGTTTCTGTTTTCCCTCCTTTATGCTGAAGCAAAGGAGGAAACCTCTAATGTGCTGTGCCTCAGCCCATTGATTAAGTGGAGAACTTTTCCATGCAGTAATTATTGTTGCCTAAGCTATACCCAAGCACAGCAAATCATTGTTATTTCTGTATGCTCTGCAACTCAGAGAAAGAAGCCCTAGTCATAGTTAGACAGTTTATGAATTGATAGAAAAATCCCAGGTTGTGCACAGATCATTTATAATCTAGCCAGCCCAGTGTTTGCAGAGGGTTTGGCCCACCAAACATCTCATAAATCATTGACTTCCTTTAAAAAAAATAACAATAATTTCAAAGAGTTAAGTGGGATTGGTCTGTATCATTATGTTCTCCCTCTAGGGTAGGGAGTTGAAAGTTTTAATTTTCTTTCATCAGTCTAAGTCATCACCCACAGCTGGAGTGTGATGTTTGACTTCCACTACTGCAAACCTTAGTAAGAGAGATCTGAGCACCCTCCACAGAGGTCTTAAGTGGTACTACTGCACTTGTTCAGGAAGTTGTGTCATAAGGTAACTGCCTGTGAGCAGAGTATTGTGACTCTGAACCAAGCCCACTGTGGGACCGAAGACTAAAATCACCAGCAGCAGAGCTTGCTGTCTGTCTTCTTGTCATGGGTTTATAAGTAAAGAGAACGGAGCAGGAAGATGTCACTTTTGTGATCAGACTTCCCAAACAGGTCTGTGTGTACAGGCATTATACTGCACAGCAATAATGACTTCAGCATGGGTCTGGTATCATTAAATTCACTGCACATGATGTGCAGCTGATTTGTGCAGGGAACAGGTTTCAACACATCTGGCAGCCCAAGCTACTCCTTCAAACTAGCTCACTGACATTCCAGAGCTGAAATAATTATTCTATATCCCTCAAATCTAGGCAGACAAAGAAAGAATCCCCCCCTAAACTCAACTGTAAATACTGAGGGTGGGAGGGTTCCTCCTCCGTGACAGCCGCTAAAGCTGCGCTGCCCCTCCTGCTGTGTGACATGTCTGTGAGGTGTGTAGCTGTCCAGGACTGCATCAGAATCCCACTTTCTCTTTGTTCTTTCCATTGGCTCTGGGGCACAGTGTGCTTTTCTGCTACCTTTGTGTAAGAGAGGACGCTGGAGTCTCACCTGAAGTTCATGGCTGGTGCCCTCATGGGCCACCATTCCAGCCACCACAACCACAACAGAAGCAAGCTCAGCCATGAGCTAAACATTTGCCTTTCAATTAATCTTGTGGGTTTTCTTTTTGCAAAAACTGTACATCCACGTAATATTTTCTTCAAATATACTATTTATTTAAATGAATTAGCTGAATAATTTATATGACTAATTTTCAGCATGTGGATTGATTCTTTGTTATTTTTTATTGTAGTCAGCTTGTTTGTAGCCAGTTGTAATCATTCTTTGTAGTACTATGAAGACCATGGGATCTTTCTGATAGGAGCTGTGCAGAAAATGAGATACTGAATGTTCCCTATAGCCAAAACCTCATTGAAGAAATACAACAAAAATACTGAGACAAGCAGAAGGGAGTAAACAGGGAAGCTCATAAGGCACAAGTGGGAACAAATGTATTATAAAGCCACCACAGATCCTTGCTGGGTCATGGCTTACCTGGAGTTCCTGAGTGTTTTAGAGGAATTCTGGCAGGAAGAAGTTCAGCACAGTCACACATGTGGGGTGCTCCAAGCCTGAGTATGTCAGCTTTGTGCTTCCTCACAGTGTGTTTCACATCTTCAACCTGGAAAAGAAGATGCCACGTTCATATATCAAAGGACACAGCAACTGAAAGCACCTAATGTTAGAAACCTATTTAGTAACAAATTGACATTCTGCCAACAGCTTGTTGCTGGCACATTGTACCAGCTATGCCAAGAGCCACTTCTGCAGGCAAAAGGAAAATTGGCACCAAATTTATTGCTTTCTTAATCCTTCTAGTGCCACTGCCGACAAAGGCAGTCCTGCTTTTACTACCAGATTTAGTGAGGCCTTCCAAAACAACTTATTTCCCATGTGCCACAGAAGGCAACTGTGGAGTGCCAGAGTGCAGGTGAGTGCAAGCAATGAACAAATTAGTCAGGGCCAGAGCACCTTTCCTGGGCTCAAAACAAGATCCATTTGTTCTGGATCCTTGGAGATGCTGGACTCAGTGGCAACTGTGCCCGCGAATGCCAATAAAGATATGACAAAAGGAGACTTGAGCACTGCAGAATCACAACCACGCACCAGCTACTTGCAGAGATGCAGGACTTGGAGGAAGGACCAAACTGCAATGGCCTAATCTTCCCCAGCTACTGCCCAATTAAAATTCTCAGCACCCTATTAAAAATTCAGTTATAGTTCAATAGGAGTATCACAGACTATTTAAATAAAATGTATTTCAATAAAAGCAAATTCAATCTATAGAAGAGATTTTAGAAGGTATGGGTATACTTCTCAGAAGGAGATTTCTACCCTTACAAACTGATGATCTGTGCTCTCTAAAGTATAATACCAACATGTAATGTTTTAAAAGAGTACATTATATTTAGTTGCTTACCTAGTTTTCCTCGTAAATTAAACTGAAGTCCTCAGCAGTACTGCCTTTTGTTCTTTCCTCTCTAATTAAACTGTGGCACTAATTATCTTATGGGTAGAAACAGTCTGTAGATCACTGCTGCTTCAAAACTTAGCCACTACTCCTCCTACTCTCTCGGATCTTATGAATATTTTCGTGCAGTGAAAAAAACCCCCAAAATGCAACAAAGAAAGCAAAATTCTGCCCAAGTCTTCCTCTCTACAACTTCTCTACCTCCCTGTTTCTCACCTTCTTGCGAATCACTACCTATTCCCAAAGTTTGATTCACGCTTATCTTTGAACTTCAGCACTTCTCTAGGCTATAAATGGTATCTGTGCTCTAGAAAGCATGACTGTTTCCTGATTCCTGATTTCCATTTTCATAATTGTTAGGATCTTTTCCTGTAGCCTTTATGTGGATGAGTAGTCTACCTCTAGTGTAATCTCATTTGGAGAAATTTAACAGCAGGTGTCAATAGAGTAACCATGAATTTTTTCATGTGAGAAAATGATTGCAAAATTGGATCATCATACAGCACATCTCAGCAAAAATACCAGTTGAGCTTTTTTAAAGTATAAATTATGTTTCTAATACTAAATCATACAATATTAACTTACTGCTGATGGCACAAACGTATGCTCAGTTTACAAAATCTACTACATTAAGACCCTCTAAAGAGAGGCAAAAAGGGATCTAAACAAATTTTTCAATTCATCAATTCACCAACTCAAGCATTGATTAACAGAACCCTTGCTATTGTAGCTGCACCCATAAGTAGCTTAATAAGTCATAAAATATTCTGCTCAGGGTTTTTAGTTTAGCACTTTTTTATGGATTTTTTTAAGAAGAAAATACAACAACATATAAAGCAGTCTGCACAATGCTTTAATTTTGCACAGGCCCATCAAAAGTAACCTTCATTCATTTTTCACGTCACCAAGCCACGTGATCCTTAAACAGTAATTCAGCAAGAAAATTACATTATCTAGCAGAAAGTTTTGAGAGAACAATTCCTTAGAGAGTACCCAGGTTGTGCTGTGCATTGCATTCAGTTAAACACACCTAATGGAAAACTGCTGACATCTTTGAACAACCGTGGTGAACAGGACAGTCTTTTTGTGGTCATGGGATATTTGGTGTACGTGCATAGGATGCAGTTGGGCTTTTATGAGCCTCATGAGAAATCAAATTAGTCAAGCAACTTCACCAAGGTTGTCTACCTCTGTGGCAACCACAGCTGGAGCCTCTCTGTACTCCACAGGCATTGCATTTCATTCCCTCTGGAGCTCTGTGTTACAGGGAAAAGCCATCAGAGCTGTCACCCTCCCCAGGCCTCCTTGCTTGTTCCCCGTTCCAGACCCACTACATCATCCTCTCACCACCAGCTCTCTCTCTCCCCCTGCAGTCAGATCCCCCTACTCTCAACCTCTGTGTTGAGCACAAGATTTCCTCTCTGCCCTGTCAAGACCAGCCTCCTCAGAGCTCAGTCTCCCAAAGAGGTGCAGGGGAAGAGCTGTGTGTTTTCCCCAGCTTGAATCAAAATGTTCATGTGCTTCTCTTTGCTTGGTTTCTGCTTGCAAGGACAAACTGCTCCATTCACCTCGAAGCCATTAAATGCTTCCAACATCCCTCACAGCATGAGCTTGTAGTGTTTCTACCTCCATTTGTCATGGTGCCCACGCTACGTGGCTCTGAAGTCATTACACAGGGCAAGAGAGGCAGCTTCCTAGAGCACAGGACTAATTAATGGGCAACCAGGTTATTTTTGTTCTGTTTTATCTCACTTCGTTTTTAAATGTCTTGCCTAGAGCAAAGGCACTGTCACCAGTACTGGGAAGACCCATCACCACATAGGGATCTTCTCCGTGAGCCAGAGCATAAGGCAAGTTTCAGATATGCTTATAACATCCAGAACAAAACTGTCTTCCCTCTGTCCAACAGTGACCCCTTTGTGACATTGTTCAGTAACAAGAACAGGCTTTGGGGGGAGGTGGATTGTAATCATTAAATTGTAAATCCCTTTAAATGCACAGATCAAAGGGAAAGTTTCAATCCTATGACACATAATTAAAAATGCAGATGTGAATGGCTTTGATTCATGAATGCTTATGTACTTTTAAATTGTTGCCAAGGAGATCAGGGCATGAGAAAATTAAAAACCATTGCGCTTCAAAAGGATAAATGATTTTCACAGCTTTCTAACATTATTTCCTGTTGCGCAGATTTTTGTGTGTTTTAACATTTTCCCCACCCTGCCTGGGTAGATTAGTTCTGAAAAATGTTTTCTAGAAAATTTTCAGAACTCAGTGAGATTAAAAGGAGATTAGTGAACTTGTTGGTTGGAGAGTTCCCACTGGTATGTAATGACAAACACTCAGGGCAGTTAAAGAGAAAACCCACCACATTTTACCCTTTTACTTGCACTTTAATTTAAAGACCTGTGAACTTTCAATTCATTATTCTTTTTTTCCAATTGAGCCAGTGCAGTACAATATGATACAGGCCATAAGCCAAATCTCCCTGAAGTTAAAGGAAATATTCCCAGGGCTGTAGTGGTTTCAATCTATTTGTTTAACATTTCTCACTTGTAAAAGTCAAAGCACTTAACTGAAAGGAAAAGGCTGCTTCCTATTTCACAACTGAAAATAGAGACACAAAGTGGAAATGATTCTTAACCATTGTATCATGAATGACAGAGTAAGTCTAGTGCTGGTCACAGCAAATACTCCCACTTCTGATCCATGGTGTCTCAAATTTGTCTTGTTTCAATATGTCAGTTTAACATTACCAACTTGCACCTGAGACATCTCTGAAGTGCTTTAAAATCACCTCAATCTTACCAAACAGTTAATTTCTTAGACAGAAACATGTTGTTGAAATGCACCTGTGAGTTGATGGCTGCAGTGAACTCATGGGCAGCAGTTTCATCCCTGGACTGAAAGTACATGTGAAAACAACACTAAACTCCTTAGTGACGAACTCACTTTGCTTCTTAGCCACTGGCAACATGGAGGGTGGGGATGATCAGGTGGGATTGCTGGCCCCCTCCTCTCCCTGTCCATCTGATGGAACACAGGATGATTTATGTGTAACTTCAGATGTCTCCGTATCGTGGAGGTGATTTTGGTTTACATGTACAAAGTTACATAGGATGAATCCCACTCTCCAAAAGGTGTATATTTGGGTTGAAGGTACAGATCCAGTCCAGAGCCACAGCAACTCTAAATACACTATTCTGTTCCCATGCTTTGGAATTTTGGGACTCCACTTTCAATAAAACAAGGTTCAGCTGAAATATGCCTGCATGAGGCTGACTCGCTCCTCACTGTACTCTGGCATTGTTCAGCTGCCAGCCAAGCCAACCTTCACAAAATTTCCTCTGAGGGGGAAAAGCCAGAGACAAGTAGCAGCAGACTAACAGAGCACTGAACAGTTCAGCAGGCATCTGATGGTGGAAGGATAAACCTTTTGTATTTACTTCTGAACATATGAATCAGGTATTATTTCTGTTTGAGACTGGGCTACTTCAGAAAAGTGTCTCCATCGTGGCAGCCAGCTGAGATTCAGCATAAGTGGCCATCGCAAAAACGCACTCATGCCTGCTTTGTTATTTACTGCATTCGCTGAGATAGCTCCGGGAACCAGATGGCCCACATTAGGACATCTAATATATTACCCTTTTTGTAATTTGTCATATCAAGTGTCTGAATAGCAAATCAGATGGCAAGAATTTATCTTTTTTGTCAGTTGGCAGTTGTTCAAGAACATGTTACTATTGTTCTTTGTTTACATTATTGGATCAATAATGTTGCTACATAATTCTTATTCTTCAGATTTCAGTCCAAAGAAGATTTTATAGTCTCAGTTTCTTTGTGACACAGACCATAACACTTAATCCACTTATGGCAAGGCTTAGATCAGTCACTTGCATTTGACTAAGGCAAAAGCATCTGGTGTTGACTTGAGGATTTTAAGAAGCAAAGAAGCAGTTTATTCTATATTTTTTAAGAAAGAGTCTTATGTGAATTTGGGCCTTCTCCACTAATGTTGGTATCCCCATCAGCATTTTCAATGTGAAAGAATAAAACCTCTCATCATGTTCAAGCATCTGGATTGTCTTGCAAACCTGGTTCTTGAATGTTACCTTCTTCCACACACACTTCAGAATGACTGCCCTGTCTTAAGAGAGCAGGAGACCAGATCCTCTGCAAGTTTAAGTTAACTCCAATTCATGTCTGTCATTAATTCCCATCACCTGCTTAGGTTGAAGGCTGAAAACTACCGGGTACTGAAGATGCTATGAATTGAGAGATGCCCCCTCATTCAAGTGAATACCTGCCAGGGAAGGAGCTGATAATACTCTATCCCAGGAAGTCTGCCTAGCCCACTTCAGGGCTCCTCTGTAGTCCCTGGACCCATATACACTCAGTCTTTGGCCTATAGGAGTTCCCTTAACCTAAGACAAGGTATCTAATTTCATCACTCTTTCTTCAAGCTTTTTTGTCAAGTATCTGTATTGTTCTTCTTGGCACTTCTTGCCTTCAGAATTAACATGTTCCTTGCAAAACAAGGGAGAAGGGCATATTTACTCCACCCTGTACTGCCTCAGACAGCCTGCGAATCTCCTCTGCACAGATGGCATTTGGCTCTCCTTCCTCTTAGATATGATGTACATGAGGGAGAAATTCAACAGAAAAGATGACTTTGTCCCTCAGTACAAAACTGATCTATGCAGCTGAGGCTGGGAAAAGTGTGAAGGGAGAGAGAGGAGTCACAGCAATACCAATTCTCTCCAGCATGGTATTCCTGCAATTCCAATTTCTGTTGATACCAGTTCTGAGCAGTAATGTAAAAAAACCATGTGTGCTGTTTGCATATTGGCTTGCAAAACCAGGGAAGACAGATTCTGATAAAACAGATGCAAGGACAGTTTTCTACATCATGAAGCTCTGCTCAGTCACCATGTCAAATATTGAACTCTCCTCTTTCATCCCCACGGTCAGAATCTGCCTCTGACCAGGACTAATAGCAGGAGCAGGCAAGAGCAACTGTTCTGACTTCCAGCATGCATGAGAGCAGGGGCAACAAGAAATCTCACAGCTGAACAAAATCATTTGCTGTTTGGTTTTATTTATGCTGTTTCATTTCAGCAACAGAACAGTGAACTGTCATTCAAGCATTTCAGCCTGTTTCAGGGACTGGTGGTGTCACTTTCTTGCTCAATTCACATTCGTTCTGGTCCCAGTAATGATTACCTTTGTCCCAGGTTCATCAAAAGTCCAAACCCACTGCAAGTCTAGGAGAAGGAAAAGAACAAAACCAATGAATTCAAATAGTGTTTATCATTAATAAATTTTTATATAGTCCTTACCTGTTTGCAGCAGCTCCAACCTAAACTGTAAATGTGCTTAATTTGCTTTGTAGGACAAAGACCACCACAGTTCCTGACAACCTCAGCAGTTCTCAGCACACTGAGGAAGAGGTGATTTTCAAATGGATAGGTAGCCAGATGGCAAGTGTTCTGTTTTTTCAAAGATACCTGCATATTTGAAGCAATTCTCTTCCTTAACACTCTCAGCTTCACCAGGGCTGGGACCATTATGAAGGGGAAGATGAAGAGGAAATCCTCATCCAGAGATAAAAGAGCTGACAACTGCCTTTTCTGCCCTTTGGAAATGATATTGAGAGTTGAGAATAACTCTTCTCACCGACTAGACTGGTTGGCAACTGAGTGATGATTATGTCACAAAAGACTCCCAATCCACTTTTCTGTGCACTTTTCAAAAGAAATCAGTGTTCTCCATGTTCTGCAGGTCTCCTTTACCGAACAGCTACTTAGCAATATCCTTCTTCTGCTCAGCTTGTCCTTGAGTTGGAGTGGCTGTTGCATACTAGGATAGAGAATATGTTATAAACGTGTTTTTCAGAAAGTACTGAAGCTCAAGAGATTTGCCCTCACCTTCTGACGGTGTCACTGTCTGCCTGACAACCTCAGCTCCCCCATCCCGAGGGCAGTGATAGGAATTCTCCCACAGCTATTTGTGTGTCAAACACACAATAGCTGGGGGTGAGCAGTGCTGAAGAACAGTGAGGCACGATTACTAATAGCTTGCATGATTATTCCCAAACACATGCAATCTCATAATATTGCCTTCATTTGGCATAACACTGCCTGAAAACACCGAGAGGAAAACACTATTTTGCTCTAGTGTTTTATTGATAACTGGAAGGGGAGATACAGAGTATTTGCATTGCCCCGGCAGACAAAAACCCCCACGGCCCGCAGGTAATTACCATCTCCTAATTGGGTTTGAAAACAGGAGATTTGAGTCTGGATGCATGGAGTTTGCACCAAAATGAACAATTACTAGTCTGAGGGATTCAGTGGTTTCAAAACACAACAGGAATAGACTGAAACTGAGGCTGAATTGAAGCTTTAACTGTGAGTTTGCTGGTAGCCTGTAGAGACCTGCACTGCCAAGCTGCTACTTTCACTGACAGGAGTCAGAATTCACACTGACCCCTACTGTCATCTTTATCTGCCACTCTAGGCTCATTACATCAGTTTAACTAATGAGAATTAATATGAAAATTAAAATTAAAATTGATAGCAAAGTGAAGTACTTGGAGGACAGACAGTGTTGCTGCATAACTCTGGCGTGCCTAATTACTGTTGTAACAAAGCCCCTGGCACAACCGGTCCAGGCCAGCCCTGTCCCAGCTCCAGACTCCTCTTCCCAGCTGCTGTTCCAGCTCAGCCTCGTGTCTGGGAGATGATGCTCCACGTTCTCCATGGGGGTTCACTGATCACACTCCTGGTGCAGCAGCCACATTTGAGAACTTTTAAGGTGCTGTGACAAACTAGTCCCCTAGTTTGCTGTGGGTGCATGCAGAGATTTTATAGCATGGCTTACGATGCAGAGATGAAAAATAAGCATGTGCTGGCTCAGTACCAATACCAAACTCTTCAAAAAGTCAGGGTTTCTGCTAGCAGACAGTCAAAGTTCTATACCTGACAGAGGACGAAAGGGAAACTGCTAGACCTGCCCGTGACCTCAGGGTTTCGTTTCAAAATACCTACTTTGCCAATCCAAATGCTTAATTATTCAGAGTTTGTAGGCACAGGCTGTATCCCACAGTTAAAATGTTATTACAAACCGGGTTCTGATATCTTCCAGCCTTCACTCAGCAGCACTTTAAGTGTTATTTGCACCAACATTGTTGTGATAACAGCTCTCACACTCCTCAATGTCCAAACTTTCCACCCATGACATGCAGCTTAAAACTCATCTAGTTTTAAATGAGCTGGCAGAATCAGAATTGTCCTCTACATTTTTCCATTACCAAGGCACCAGACACATTTTACAAACATCTTTTCAGCAAGGGACTATGTCACTGTTTACTGATAGAATAATCAACATAAATCTGCAAAACTCTTTTGCTGACATTGTTGATAGGGAACAAAACACAGTATTAAACACACTCAGCCCTCATTTCCCCAATGCAGCTTATCTGGAGTTGCTTGACAGAGAGGATGTTGTGATTTTATGCTGTGTGTCCAATTTTATATTGATACCTGCTGTGTGTGAGTGGAGCTATAACTGCGTTCTGCCCAAGAGCCATCCTTGCTATGCACCACCTATGCTGTAACTGCCTCCATCATATACTTACAAATGGTTCCAAGCGGAGAAATAACATCTGTATTGATCTGAAGAATATTTTATTGATTAAAGAATGCAGGTATGTTATTTAACAATGTCTGTGTTAGAAATATAGGAACATGAGGCTGTTAAATTTTTGATCAAATAGCTCCCACTGAGATTGCTGCAGTTATGCAAAGTTAAATCACTAAGCTATGGGGTTCCCCACCCCCTCACGCTCCTTCTAGTCTGTTCTGTAGGGGGAAAGGAAAGATCTCCAGATGAAAAGTGTTCTGGATATTGACACTGAAAGAATAAGACAGTGTGAAAGTGTATCTCTATACTTTGTGCAGCAAGATGGCACACAGGTCTCTGCAGGAGACTGGTGTGATTGAGCAACACTTTGGGAAGGACAGCTTGTACAGATCTCCCCTGGCCTGCACTTTAACAGCTTTCAGTGTGTTTAACATCAAATTAAAAACTATTGTGTCATGTAGAAGGGCCATCCACTTCAAGGCTTTGTACCTAATCTTTCAGGTAGAGGAAGGCACATGAGGGGCAATTAGCAGTTTTGAAGAAACTCCATGGGCAAGCACAGTCAAGGGTTTTCAGGTATAGAGTGGAGAAGGAGGAACTTCACTACAGGTATGAGAAATAAATAACCTGGTTTTATTATAAGCAAATTAATTTAGTAGGAGGACAGAAGGGGGTGGGGTTTTCCTTTTTATTAGTTCCAAGAGCTTTTTAGGTGTACCATGGAAACTGTAAGGTGGATGATCCTGTCTGGACCTGACATCAGGGAATCTTTTGCTGCCAGGAATAGGGAAAAATACAAAAATAAAGATGTATCCTCTCTGCCACGTGGCAGCTGATTGTGTCCAGAGGGACCCCATGTACAAAGTCCAAGGGGGTACATCAGAATCAATCAAGAGAAAAGGTAACATCCCCTCCTGGGTCAAGAAATTACCTTTTAAGGTAAAAAACCGACGGTCAATGAATATTTGGTCACGGTCCGAAGAGGGGAGGGGAGAAGGCCGCAGCATTGCACAGAGGGTCCGAGAAAGTTTGAGGTTGTGATGCAATGCCAAATTTAATGGGGGTGCACAAGAGTTTTATAAACTCTGGTGTGGAATGCACCAGAAAATAGGGTGGAGCATGAGACAGAGAGCTAGGGAAACGAATTGGGGTAGGGACACAGGTGAAGGGGGAGGAATGTGAGCGGAACCGGGGAAGGAAAGGGTGAATGGTAACTATCTCCTCTCCGCAGCTTCTTCAGCCTATCAGAGAAGGAAGCAGGGAAACAGGCATGCCTGGGCATGCCCGGGAAATACAAATCCCGGGGAAACATACCATGTATATATTTATAAACACATAAGAACTGTAAAGTCAGTATAATAAAGTCCTTTCAATTGCTGTGTGACTTTTCCACTCCCGAAACCACTCCCATCCTGAATCTTGCTCCTTCACGTGTAGCAGCTCATGTACCCGGGAGAACACAAAAAGTGCAGTTTTCAAACGGTTGGGGTGCTTTCAGACCCACGTGGCCTTGGAACACCCAGCGCACTGCAATAAAAAGCTTCTCGATACATTTTCCTTGTCCGAGAGGTAATTTTTGTCGTCTTTAAATCTAAAGGAAGGATTTTCCCAACACAGGCATGGGGTATCAGCACAAAGCTGCTTCTGGCAGCAGCTGACAATTTACTGCACATTTTAGTTCACATCTTACATTCCTGTTTTTCTCTTGAAGAGAAATTCAGAAAACACCCACTGACATCTCAGCCAGGAAATAGGAAATGCAAATAAACCCCAACAGGCTCTTGGGAAATCCAAATTCAAAGGCTTTCAAGCTCAATCTCCACATAGCTCTGAACTTCCCAAGATTGTGAAAGCCCGTTTTTGTATGAGAAATCCAGTATCAATTGTTTTACCATTGACATTGTGTTGTAAGGGGAAAGATACCACACGAAGGCGATGAAAATCTGCGACAGGAAACTGGATGAAACCAATGTTTTGGGGACAGAAAGGAGAAAATGTGGTATGATTCAGGATTCTATCATTGTTCAATGAAGGTCTGGCAAACTATTATGTTACAGACACAGTTTGAGTATTTAGAGTTATATTTCATGTAAGCAGAGGGAAACCTAGTGATTTTGATATCACAGGAATGCTAATATAGATTTTTACATGTATCAGTTGGGAGAGAAACCCAGTCATTTTATAGGAACCTGAGGAATGAAAGCCTTGGTAAAGCTGGGACAGTCAGCTCCATAAACATGCTTCCCTTTTTGGTTTTTTATTTGTTTGTTTTTTCGTATTTCCCTTCTGGAGTCTCTTATACTTTTGTCTATTGAAGAAATTCAGATGAATGGTGCTCCACTGAGTGAATCCAACCTAGACAGTCAACTGAAGAAATTTTTTTCCAGGTTGCCAGGTTGAGGTGGCAGAAATTGGTGCTGGAGCACACAGCAGGTGAAAGGAAAGGACCTGATTGGAAGCACCTTGGCCTCCAAGGACTCTTTCCATACCAGCATGGTGGATTTAACTGAGTGCGAGACTATGCCCCAGCTTTGTTAGCAGACCTAATTCGAGGATTAAAAATATTACAGAAATATGATTACCAGGGTTGGAAAAGAATTTGTTTTCCCAGGCTTTGCATTGTCTTTTTAAAACTTATCCCAAAGCAAAGAAAACAAGTTGGTGAGGGCTTTTTTCTTTATATTTACACGTCTATTTAACCTTTCTTGCACACGCTCTTCCCAGTTTTGGTTTGTATTAACAACCACATTGAACATTAAAAAAACCAAAATGTCTTTTTCGCCTACTGTTTAAGAGTTATGTAATTTAAATTATATTTGTAATAGTTTTATATTGGTATTTTCAGGAAGCAAAAACATTTCATAAAAATTACTTCCCAGACAGTACCAGAGGACTCAGGGGGAGGGACCTGTAGGTCAAAATCTTTGGGTGACATGCAGCAGCTGAGGGAATGGCCAGGTCTGGCAGTGGGAATGCCCCAGACCTGTTGAGACTCCCCTGGGTACAGCAGAACTGAGGTACATTTGCAGGCACACCAGGGCTTCCCCTTGTGCAGCCTGGCAAGAACACAGGCCAACCCCTCGGGATGTTCAGACCAATTAATGGTGGAGGGGAGTGCACAGTGTGTTCAGAGCATTTCCAGACCAAACTGATCCTCTCTTACTGCTTTGCTCCGGGAAGGAGACTTTTTCCAGTTAGTTACAGCTCAGTAACTGCTTCCATTGCATGAATGGTTCTTATTTTAACTCCTTTGATCTAATCCAGACAGGTTTTTTTCCCTTTGTCAACAGTCAGCCAGACTGTGTTTTTTCTTAGGTAATGAAATATATAGCTAATTTACATTAATGACTACTGCTGGACACCTAGAAACATTTAGACAGACTGATCACTCAGTAGTTCTTTTTCACTTGAAAGGTCAAAACCTCTGAACCAAACTTAGACCAGGAGTGCCATGAGTCAAATGTAATATATTGAGGACTTTTATTAAATAAACAGAAGTTAGCTGCATAAAAACCAACAGTTCTTGTTATCTTTAGTGTCTCCTACTGTTTCCTCATGATTGAAAGCTAACTTTGAAAATGTCATACTAGAAAGCATGGTGCATGTTGTACTCTTTGTTCTCTTGATTCAGAAGGATCCAGGTTAATACAGGGAAACAAACACAAAAGAAAACACCAGGAACCCTCAGGCAAACTTGTTGCTCTCCCACTGTTCAGCCCTGGAGGGTCACAGTCACATAACAGAACAAAGCTGGAACAAGCAAAATTGACCAAGGAAAAACACAGGTCATTGCAAAGGATGAAAACCCCAACATTTCTATTCAAGTTCTGTGGCACAAGACTGACACTACTTTGGTCCAATTTCCTATAATAGAGGCAGATGGGCTCTGAAAGGGCAACAGTAATAAATATAGACAGACAAAATCTGTTCATTGAAAGTTTTTCCTAACAAGATCTCAGATCTTGGCACCAGGCACAATTTCAGCATGAGGGATCATGCTGCAGGGTAGAGCATTATACCACATGCTGATACAAACACAATAAAGAAAAATATTAGAGTACCAAAAGCCCTTGGAACCCAAATTTTTAGGAGAACAGTTTACTTAAAAAGCCACAAATGCTTCCAGTAAAATTCTTGTTCATTTATATATGAACAGGGGAAGTGAAATAATTGTGGGAAAGGTGGAGTCTAAGGCAGAACAATTGTTTTTATTATTTTAAGTGTAACCACCCCAAACTAGTTTCCAGCTAATTTCATTGTAACTAAGCATCTGGGATTTTATTGTCATCATTTTTAGTAGTCTAATATGCTTTTTATATCTCAGAAAGCTTCCTAGAAGCTTCTCCTCTGCCTCTTGATCTCTCAGAGGATTGTAAATATGGGACAAAGTAACATAAACCTCCAAAGAGGCTATTACTTAAACAAACAGATGGGGTCATTTTCATTTATTTCATGACAACCTCTTCCACCCTTTGCTTTCCTTTGAGGTCATTTTTCGATTGTCTTGTTTTGAAGCCAGGCAATTTGTCCCACACTCACTGCTGTTCATGGGCTAATTAAAATTTTAAAAGTAATTGGAACACCCTTTGCAGTATGCTGTTAATTCCCTCCAGATTGCTGGGAACATTAGCTTCAGTGTTTGTTTTATCTGACTCTAAAATATTAAACTATCATGGTTTAGGAGTGGTATTCTCCAATTTAGTGCTCCCACTATAACCATACCGCTAATCGCTCCCCCCTCCCACTGCGGTGGCTGGAGAGAAGGTACAAAAGGTAAAGATCACGGGTTGAGATAAGAACAGTTTGCTGGAAACAGAAAACAAACAGTAACAGCAACAATGTTAATAGCAAAAGTGTACAAAAGAGAGAGGGGCCTCTAGTGGTCTAGTGGTTAGGGTGCAGGACTCTCACCGCTGCGACCTGGGTTCGATTCTCAGCCCCCCGGGCAGATGGAGCTTGTTAGCCTGTGAGGCAATCCATCTAAGAGAAGGTCACTCTAAACAAACCTACGTTCTGAGACCCTCACTGCCACTGTCCAAGTTTGCTTGGCCCCGGCAGATGAACCTCAGGATTAAAGGGTGGGCTCAGTTCAGCGCAAGCTGTGTCTCACCTAAAAAATCCACTGCGCAGGCTCGAAGAGAGCAATTCACATGCAAAATGCTCACCACAGAGCCCAGAGCCCGATCCCACAGTAGTCACAACACCTGCTCCCTCTGGCTCGGAACTGGCACCTCCCCACCGCTCCCTCCTCCACACTGACCCAACCAGACAGGAACCCCTTCTCCCCAGAAGAGAGTCCCTTCCCCCTGCCCCAGGCAGTGACATGAGGTGGTACAGAATAACCCCCGGGTCCTGGCCTTGCCCCTTCCTTGTCCCAGCTGGAAGCAGAACATAAGCACATCAGACTTGGAATAATTCACTTTTAACAACAAATTTGTTATAAAAGTAAGCACCCTACTTCATTAGCATTGGTTCATGCTCTTGGAGGTCTCCACACTCCAAAAAGCCTGTGTGGCTGAATCCCATAGTGCCAGATCCCAGCACAGCAGGACACTGGGATGGGCAGGTGTCATGGGTTGATTCTGACTGAATTTTAAACCCCCACAAAAATTTGTTAAGAACTGGGAGAGGTCACACAGGCAAGACAGACTCAACGTGAGAATAATACTAAAATTTATTACTAACAGGATAGAAGCTAAACAGTAAGAAAATAACCAGTTTTAAACATACTTTCTAACCACCCCTCTTCCCCCTGCATCAGTGCAGGAAGAGAAGTCTACCTATAAGGCAACAGGTCTTCCAAATCTGATGCACCTGTAGATCACTCTTCTCCATGAGCCTCAGGGAGCAGCCTGGTCCATCATAGTCCTTCACCACAGGCTACAGGAGAGGGGCCAAAGCTCTGAGTCCCCGTGGTGGCCCGTGGGTCCCTCCCATGGGAAACAGCCTTCAGTGGACCCTTCTAACATGGGTCCACCCCTCCCCTGGGCCGCAGGTCCTGGGGTGCAGGGGGCTCTATACCCTGATGGTTTTCCATAGAACGCAGTCCTTGACAGAGGGTATTGTCCCAGGGTGGGTTCCCCACAGAGGCTACAAAGTCCTACCCAGAACAAACTGCTCCAGTGTGGCTTCTCTCTCCATAAGTCACAGATCTTCTGAAGGACTTCACTCCCTCTTGGGCCTCCCACAGCAGCGTAGCAGTCCTCCTTCATTTCGATGCATCCACTTGTTCCATCCTGGGTGCAGCTGCACCGTGGCAGAGCCTCGCCTCAGCCCATCCCGGCTTGGCTGGGAGAAGAGGGGGGAAAGGACATTGCCTGCCGGCGGGGCTGGCTCGGCCTGGCCTAGCCTGCAGCCGGGACGGGCCCAGAGGGGACCACCGGGCTGCTCTGAGCACAGCCACACGCCCTGGCCGCAGCCATGGCCACCCCTTTGCAGGGACAGCACTGCCAAGAGAAGCATGGGCAGCTTGGCCGGGATGGGCCTGGGGAGGGGGAACTACGGGGCCGCCTACACCGGCCCCGGCCCTGACTTCAGCACCATGCCTGCCCCGGGCTAGTCGTTGCTCCAGCCGCGGGCCATGGCCGCCTGAGACTGGGGGGGCGGAACCGCCTCAGCCTGGTCACAGAGACCACCGCGCGTGGTCCCAGACCAGGGCTGCCGGGCCTGGCCCCTGGGCCCAGCACCTCCCTCTGCCACCCTCCTGGCTCCAATTTCTTCTGCACAAAAACCCTCTCTTCCTCTTTTTTCTTAAATGTGTTCTCACAGAGGTGTTACAAAAACTTCCCATTGGCTCTCCTCCTGGTCAGAACCAGGAAGTTTGTCCTGGAACTAACCACCTTTGGCTCTGGGGGGGACCACATACACCTGTGACAGCAGACAGGGCCTCAGCACCTGCGGGGTCTCACAGGGCACCCGCAGAGTTCACCTCACCATCACTAGCACAGGCTGGGGACAGCCCTGCCACTGTCATCTGTGCTGGCCGCACTCTCGGGGACACCTCAGACACCAGGTACATCTTGGTCTTTCTGCTCTCTGCTCCAGGCCCAAGCAGCATAAACCAGATGCTGGTTTTGTACAACAACCTTCCCAAGTCAACAAGTCAAACTCTGACCAGAGCCCACAGACAAATCCAGAAGAAGCACAGCCCCCAGCACTCAAGCCTAAGCTACACTTGGAACCTCAGAAGGGCCATTCCCCTCCCTGTGTCATCTCTCCAGGTGGCTGAGGTGCCAGCAGGCACATGGAGCTCCGAGCACTCCTCCAGGCTCTGGCCGGGCTGCTGAGCAGCACAACTCAGCCAGCCTGCACCTGTGACAGTGTGACGTGCTACAAGAAACCCTGCATGAGATCACACATGGAAAAGTTCTGCCACCTTTCTATGAATACTTTTAAGTGAAAATTACTGTATGCAAATTTTGCAAACAGAATTAGTTGTATAAGAAATAATAACAATATAGAAGAAACCAGCACGAAGTATTTGGGAAATAATTGAGTGGAAAAAAAACCAGCAGAAGTTTACAAAAAATAATTGATACTTGAATACATTCATACTCTGTAGAGTCATTTAATTTATCTTCTATACATCTCTCTGGAAAAAGAAAAGCAATTTTATGAGAAAAAAATAATCATTACTACACAGTCCTGCACTTCACAAAACCCTATTATTTGTGCTAACAAAAAGTTAGTGTCGAATTGTCAGTAAAAATTTGACACCACTTTCCACAATGAGCAATATTATAAGCAATTAAATCGGAACTACACTTGTCAGGGAAGTGCCTGCAGTATACATCAGTTAAGTGTTAACATGAGTTAACAACCACTTCTATCTGGCATGTTTGCTTATACATTTATTTTCTGATTAAGCCATCTAAGAACATGAAAGCAGCTGTAACTGTGTTCATCCAGCCAAGGACCCTCTCTTCAACAAGGGCCATAAGTTGACACCAAGAAATAAGTAAGAACCATGCAAGTGTTGGCACTTCTCAAGTACTCTCACAGCCTTTGAGCATTTTCAGGTCAAGGTATTTCTTGAATCTAGTATTATTTATCTATCTAGTAACACTCAGTAGATGTCTTCTCCAAATGTTGTGCAGGCTCTGCATCCCACAGGCTCTTTTTGCAAATACAGAATCTTTGGCAAGGAGTTTCAGAGACCCACTAACACAGCTGTTTGTCTTGAACACATTTGCTGCAGTTTTTAATGACACAATTTCATTTTCCATCTATTCCTTTCCCAAAAACTCTCCTTTTTTTTTTTTCCTTTACTGTTCTGGTAGCTATAGAGTATTGAGATGATGTCTTCATGGAATTCAAGTGTGCTCTGAATTGTGGCACACTATTTGTACAGCTATACCACTTCAGAAGTGAACAGTCTGACTTCCTGCTGTGGTTACCAGTACATCATTGTAGCTTTAAAGAAATCAAATAAATCTATACCTGTGTAACAGTATCCGTACTGAAGGCTGCTTTGATTGAATCACATGTTAGTAAGCCATTCCACACTAAAATACCTAGCAAGGCACAAGGCAGTACAGAGACCAGCCAAAACTAAACTATCATTTTACTGCCTAAAACACCAGCTTTAATCCACTGGCACTATTTCATCCGAGCTGGTGTACCCAGCGCTGTTGACATAAGAACCACTCCCTGACTTCTCCTCTAGTAATACTCAGTGTTTTTGTTTACCCACAAAAGAGCTTGTATCTGGCATTCAGACTCTCACTTCAAAATATCAATGAAGAGTTTTTAAACCATCAGGCACGGAAAGCTGTGAAACACTTTCCCCCTCAGGTTTCCACAGTTACTGTATGTCCAAAGTGCCATCCACGTCACTTATGCCAGTTTGCTCCAGGTAGCTTCCCAAGCTGTCACCGAGATACCACCCCCCTTTGGATTGGTAAGTGTATGGCAAGGACAGCCACCATAACCCTAATTCTTCCCTCTCGTGTTCCTGGGCAGCATCCCAAGGTGGCTCAGAGGTGTCCTGAGCAGGTCTTGCAGTGGGGTGAGCTTTGGGGTATGGCCAGTGATGGCTCTTGCCACTGAGTTCAACACAACCCATGTAGGCTTTTGCAGATCTTGGGTCAGGTACTGAAGGCTCAAACCTGGCTTGGTGGGAGGCAATGAGGTTTTGTCTATAGTTGAATCAGCTTTCAGCTACGATATATTTACTGATGGCTTTATAATCCTGACATTTTTCAGGAGAAACACAAGGCCAGGGAAAGCACCTCAGGCTCAGACCAGCGACACCCTGGGCTGTATTCGACAAGCCCAAAGGCCTCCAGGCATCAATGTGCTTCTGGAAATGCAATGATAAAGCTCCAGAGAGCCTGACAGACTAAAGCCAATGAAAACCCACTTTAAAAGCAGCATAAAGAAACATGAGAAACACACAGCAGCTTGCAAAATGTACATTTTTTAAGTGTAGTTGGCAGATAGCAAAATAATAAGTGAAGACAACAATAACTATATATTAAAAAGTCCTTAGAACAGCTGAAATAACAGGTTTAACATATTTTTCAGGTACCCATTCCCACAGATAATTTGGCAGTAACAGAAATCACCAAGGAGACAACTGGACCCAGAGGACAGGAGCTGGTGAGGCAGCAGAGGTGTAGAAGGTAGGGAGGGCACTGCAGACTAAACCTTACAGGAACCAGTCAATGAAAATAATGCAAATAATATGTGGCTAGGGGGGCACCACAGTTCAACTGTGCAACATGTTTGGGGCTCCATCATTAGATGGAAAGGAAGAGCTTTGATAGATCAAATTGAAACAGTGATAGTCAAGAACATGAAAATTCTGTTACGTATTCAAGGTTACATTCTGCCATCCCATTGCTCCCAGAACAGCGTGTCCTGTCCCAGGAATTGAAGGGCACTACCCAAAGCCATGATCACTTTATGAAGAACTATTATCCCCAATCAGGCCAGACATTCCTAAAGTGAGATGTAATTCAAAGTTTCCCTGATTCGGGTATCCCGAAAGGCTGATTACCAAGCTGCTGTCAGCTGAAAACAAGCCCTGCAAAAGCATCTCAAAGTCTGGAGGCTGTCAAAGTCTTATTCATTTTTAAGGGTTGTGGGTTAAGGAATTCATTCAGATTGAAGGACGGTGCACTACCAAAGAAGGGAGGTGAAAACCACCATGATTAATAAATACAGAAAATAATGTGAAATTTACTTCTTTCAATCACTTTACTACACTCAATTTAAAATGTTTTCTGTTCAGTCTAGCTATGTTTATGTACAAACATATAAAATGACATTATATGTCCCTTCTGCTGGATGAAATGGCAAGTAGTTAAGAGCATACAAAAATAATCAGGGTAGCAAGTGGAAAAAAGCTCTTTTCTACTAGAATTTACACATGGAGCCTAGAAAGAGAGACTAATTGTTCCCTGGGACCCTGTGATTAGCTAAATCTGACTCGTAAACAGCTGCAAGATCATGGTATCAAGGAGTGAGTACCTCTGTTTTCTGTCTCGCTGGCTGCTTGAGACACATTTTTCCCCTGATTTGAGCTGATTGGGCCTCTCATTTACCAATTAGGGGACGAGACTGAACAGGGAGGAATGGAGGATGATTAAAAATCTGCTCTTTGCTATTTCTAAACAACTGTGGACCATTCTCTTCCTAATTAAATCTGGCTTCTGGCTGGCAAGCTAATGGCAAATGCAATCTCATTCCCTGAGTGCCAGAGCACATCAGCTGTACATGTGCCATTTGTGGTCCATCTGCAGGAAACGTGACATGCTGGCTGATTTTGGGTGGGTTGGGAAGGGGATGCAGCAGTACAAGCAGCATGTCATTGAGCTTTCCTACCCTTCCCTCCTCCCCAAGCAAGTAAGGTTATGGAATCTTGGGAGACTGTGCTTTAAAACTTGGGAAATTCACACCATTTCCAGATATCAGCTTTTGTCAACAGGTCTCGTTAGTTAAGTATCACTTTTTAAATGGAAAGATAGTGGCAATGAAATTTTTTCATTATTTAAAAGAATTATGATTTTTTAAAAATAAGATTTTGGAGTTCTGGCAGGTGATGTAGGAAATGTTTGGTTCCTGTTTCTCCACTCTATCTCTTGAGCTAGGACAGGAAGGAAATGAACTGAACAACCCTCAGAAAAAAAGTTCAAACATAGCAATTTAAAATTCACTCTGAGCTAGATGAGATGTAAAATGCACATCCATAGGAAACCCATATTCTCCATTAGATAGTTCTTGGGCATAGACTCCCCACAGGAAGGCTTTAGGCTAGTTTGATAACCTTTATAATTTTATAATCTCTATCCTGGGAGGGAAGTAGTGCTGTGAGGAGAAGAAAGTTGTCTTTAAAATAACTCAATTTTTTTTCCTGTATAATTGTGTCATACTATACTTTTAAACTCCAGAGAGAGAAATATCATATTATATTTTATGATGTAACAGATTTTTTTCAGCATATCAGAATACTTAAGATGGATAATAGCAAAGAGATAGCAATGCTGACCAGAATTCCAGCTCACTCCTGTAGCTGTGACACAGTGAATAGGTAAAGTGAGCTGAACAGCCCCACTGCAGTAACCAAGGCCCATTGGGCCCTCTCTCATTTGTCCAAATTAATTTGTCCCATCAATTATCATAACTGGCAAATTCATTTCAGGAGAGATTCAGGAGAAAAACTGTTCCTAGTTACCAGTGCAGATTAAAGTGAGCTGTCAGAGTTGCAAGGGGGAGCTAACAAGGCACCTGACTGTATTACACTCAGAGGGAGCCAGAGCTGTCAGTCTGCCGTTCTGGAGTACCCTCATTTGAGAAAAGCACAAGATCTTGAGTACCTCTTGTCCTCTGTAATTGCATCTGCACTCCAGTGCTGCCATCCTCCTGGAGTTTGACTAAGCCCCATGATCACTGAGAGCTTGTTTGCTGTTTTCTCAGCATACACGGGGTCGATCCATTTCTTTTTTTTAGCCCTTGTTTGCCTTGCTGCGGCTGAGAGCAGTTGCACACAGATACTGCCTGACACTGTCAGTGGGGAAATCATGTCAAACACTGGTAACCATAATATTGTCTGCAGCTTAAGCCAAAAGCTGCAGCAAGTGCCCAACTGCACAGCATTGAATTAAAATGCTGTGCTTATTCATAAGCTTCCTTGACATTAATATGAATAAAATGGCAAAAAGCCTATATTTTATATTCTGTCATTTCAGTCTGCATGACTAGTACTGTAACTTTGTATGCTCCCACTACACTCATAGAGATTACACTTATAAATTGCCCCTCTGAATAAAGAGCACTGTGCAGGGATGACAAGTATTGATTTTCAATCTTCTTCCAAAATGACTCTATCATTGCAAGTAAGTCAGGCAATTTGCCTCACTTTACACTTCAGGCTATAGGCCTCAGATCACATTGACAGGCCTGATCCTTCAGGAGATGTTTAATTAGAAAAGAAACGGAAGGAATTACTGTAACTCAGCACTTAGCAGTGCTACAGAAATTGAAAAGCTCCTTCTTCCCTCCTGTATGAGCTGACATTATTCTCTTAACCTCATCAGGAAGTTTGAGGTTTTTGTTTCACATAATTAAAACTGCAATGTTTTCTCTAGGAAATACCTCTTATGGTCTAGCCTGTTTTTCTCTTTCTTGCCAGCTCCTCCTCCCCTGCCATACAGGGGATCACACCAGCCCTCACCAGGGCTCCCCTTCCCTCTGGCAGTGCCCAGCAGTTCCTGGGCACCTTTGCTCCAGAGCTCTTGGAGCCGAGCTGTGGGTCCCCTGCAGTCCAGGTGCATCCCACCTGGGAATTGCAGCCCTGTCCCTGCTGTGGCACTCGGAGGCCGGCGCTTGCTCCCCCCAGGCCCACCCAAAGGCACCTGCAAAGTCTCCCCTGGCTGCAGGATCCGGGGAAGCTGTTGGTTAAATCAATTCTTCCACAAATGACTGGAGTCTTTGACACGTTGCTTTGGAGTCACTGTGAGGTGGGGGCTTCTGAGTTTTTGATTTTTAAACTAAACCAAACCACTAAAATTAGCTCGGTTCATTAAAACGTGGTGCTAATGATCCCTTTATGGACCATTCATTTAAGAGTTGGTCTTGATGATCCTTGTGGGTCCCTTCCAACTCAGAATGTTCTGTGATTCTGAACAAATTCCAGGGTTTACTGGCTTTTCCCCCTCAGTTCCACACTCCCTCCCTCTCCCTCAGACAGGGAACCACCCGGCCTCACCCCTCTGCCACGCCACCTGCTCATCAGGCTCCCAAAACAACCACCAGGCAGCCTCGAGTCCCAGATTCCCCCAAAACACAGTGCAAGTTCTTGAAACGTGCCCATGCAGGTGTCTGCAGGGCAACAGATGGCACGGTACAGGAAATCCTGGATGTGTGCTGTGTTCACTGTAGTGTTTTTCACAGCAAGTCCTTTCACGTGAACAACATATCAACATTAGCATCTTGAAAGGGCTACAGGAATAACCTCTGCACCTTTTAAGTACTTGTTAAAAAAGGAATATCTCAGAACTAAAGAGAAGGATGTAACATTTGTGACTCTGCAAGAGATTTTAAAAATTACCTTCTGTTGAAATGCAGTGGGGAGAAAAAACCCTCCTACAATTTTATTAAACCTTGTTACAAGTGGTGAGTGCAATCATCCATCACCTTGTACAGATTACTTTTTCTTCTCTTTAGTGTGAGAAATGAAACCACTTGTTTACTGCAGCAATAATGCGTGGAGAACTACTTCCAAAGCTCCAAGCTATGCCCATCTGACACTCACTATGGAAAGGGGGAAAAAAAATCACCCAAAAAAAGCCAGCAGAGAGGTTTGGATGCCAATGGTCTCACAGCAGGCTGCAGGTGACACGTCTTGCTTCTGCAGTGCAGAAGTCCTTGAAGGAGGGGAGTGTTGTGTGAGTGGTTTTCAGTCTTGCTGGTGCAGGTTCCTCAGTTGCCTTGGCCTGACGGGGCAGCATCAGAGCCTGTTCTGTGGAATGAAGCTCTTTGAGTCAAGGACAGCAAAAAACTCCATTTCAGATTAATTCCTATTTTTGCTGCAAAAAGCCAGGAAAAGGTCATTTTATTTTTATAAATGCATAGAAACATCTGGAATCTTCAGCATTTCTTTGAACACAGTGTTGTCAGTGTAAGCTCAGTCAAGCTTATGAACTTTAATCAGTGCTTTGCTGTTAATTGGGGTCACAGAGGTCACCCAGATGACTGGGACTTCTTCCTTTGGTGTTGTGAGGAATCCTGGCTGCAGAACAGCCTACTTGCTATTGGCAGACATGGCTTGCCAGCTGACTGTGTACAAAAACTTTCAATAAATAGAGTCTCATTCTAAAGTATCTGATAACTCAGCCCTGAATCATTGGATTCAGTGAAGGAAATACTGGATGGATTGTTTTCCCCTGAATGAGTCAGGAGTTTAGAGAAGAGGAATCATTGTATTAAATGATTCCTTACGAACTTCTTTAAAAATATTTAATGATTAAAATATACTTTTCTATTCAAAACAAGAACCAAACACAGAGTGAATCTTCTGTGCTTTATTACAACCATTATTAATATTTCCAGGAATTTCCAGCTGTTTCAACCATTTGTTCTGGCACTGAAGAGGAAAGCTTTGATTTCTGGTGTTCTAAAAACAACAAGTTATTCTGTGTATGACACAGCTAATGGAGTTGAACTTCCCATGAAGCTGAACTTTTTGTTCCCTTTTTTTCTCTTTCTACACAGAGTAACTGCAGCCTCATTACATGTCCTTTGTGAGACCCACTCTGGGCAAGACAGGCCAGACAGTGACCCCCAAGCAGAGTATGAATAATTGAGATCCAGTTGCCATTGCCCTGGCAGAGGTGCTCATTTGGGTCCTTACTCTAGCTAGATACTAATGGCCATAAATTTGTAGGAAAGTGTTTATCTTTGAACTGTCTATTCTTATGTAAAATTTTGTTAAAATAGGCTACCAGGTTCCATAAATTCCTGGAGGGCTGTTTTGGCTTGATGGTAGATTGACAACATGGTCACCAAGCCTGCTTTCTTGAGGAGATCAGGTCACTAAATTTCAGCAGCTCAAGTTTCTAATCATCATCCTGAGAACTTCAATTGTATTTTCAGAACATTCCAGAATGCATAATGCTTCCTCACTACTAAACATTTACTTTACACATGATGTTTGAATGAATGTCAGGCACTGAAGGGAGCCCATAGTGTAGCACAGCTGAATGATCAATCAGGTATAGGAGTTTTACAGCCTGGAGACAGAGGACAGTGTACTTCATCTAAGTCTCCTTCCACAGCTGTGGAGGGCTGCTGAAGTAGCCAGTACTCACCATCTACTTCTAAAGGGATCTGCAATCTCTAGTCTGCAGTCTTTCCCACAGGTGGTTGTGGCTTTGTGCTGGGTAGGGAGCTCCTACACTCAGCATCATCCTCAGCCCCAGCTTGCTGGGGACTGGTGTTGCTGCTGAAGCTGTGATAGCATCAGGCTTGTTACTGATGGAGGGGATATTTCTTGCTGCAGCTTCTGCTGATGTTTTAGCTCTTTTGGAAAAGTAATAGCAGCCTAAAAGTTCCTTAACCCAACGTGAAAGTCCCCATAACCAAAACAAACTAGTTCCCTATGGGTCTTTTTCACAGTCTTTTGACTGTGCCACCTCTGACAGATTTGCCACACCAGTCAGGTAACATAAACTTAGTTCTCTTGGCCAGAAATTCCCAAGCACCAGTGTAAATACTATTTTAAATTCACAGAAAACTTATGATTTTAATAAAAATATCACTGTCCTTTTCATGCAGGTGAGTGGTCCTGCCAAGTGCCCTTTCCTCACTTGTACTCCCTGTCCTACTGGACTGCTGCCCAGGGCTCTCCTTTCTTATCCACTGTCAAGTACCAACAGAGAGCTCCCCTTCTGCTCCCTGGTCTCAGGGCTTTGGCTTTCCAACATTACAAGTACATGCAAGGTATAGAAGAGTAATAAAAGCTGAGTACCATTTTAGGATTGTTTTTCAGCAGATCTCTGCTGTGTTATGTGCAGCCTGTGATTATAAAATCATTTTGCACTTACGAATATTTTCTGTTAGAAAATGGAATCATAGAATCATAGAATATCTTGAGTTGGAAAGGACTCACACGGATCACTAAGTCCAACTCCTGGCCCTGCACAGAATAACCCCAAGAATGTCCCTGACAGCAGTCACTTATTTTCAACTGTTCTGCAATATTTTATACCTTTTTGTTTTAAAAAATCTATTAATCTAAATATGCCAGAATACAGGCCTGAATTTTCAGTGCAGAAGTTATTTATATATGCTACAAAAGAGATTAGAATCATACTTAATATAAATCCCTTTTCCCTTTCAGAGTTCTTATGATGTAGGTACAATAATCATATTTGTACTATACAAATGGGAAAATGAGGACACGGGGAAAGTAAATTACTAGAGACCATTCAAAATTATCAATAGTACTGATTATGACTAAGTATTCTATTGCTGTTATATGAGGAAGGAGGGGGAAATAGAAAGTAAATATTCATTTCAAAAGCTTCAGACCAGTGAAAAAGGAAAACACTTTCCAATAGCCTGGCAGGAATGACTGTTGGAGGGGATTGTTGTGCCTCCCTTGTTGTGCCGCAGTTCTTAAATTCCATTATTCCTGCTGCTATTTTGGTTGCTTCTTGCCTAAATACAAGCCCCGGTCCTCTATTTACTGTGGTGGATCACTGACACATGGGGGCACTTCTGCCCAGACCCCCGACCACAGGATGGCCTTTGAGGCTGAGCCGTTTGGAGCAAGGGCAGCCTGTTCTATCTCCCTGCACTGCACCCATCAGCCAGCACCTTCACAGTCCCTGCTCTAAACTGGGAGGACTGAGAAATGGCCTAACCTTTCCTTTCCCCCCATCTCTGTCCCTTTTGTACCAAAACAACTAATAATTCCCAGTCCCATTTCAAAGAGACATACACCTCCTTGTGCTACTGCCTCGCTTTCTGTGATAACTCCTGAAGGAAACCTTTTCACTAAACTAATTTCAGCATGCTCAATTTAGTTTTTCAGAGATTATGTGTGAGAGAGGGAGATAAGTGACACAGGTTATTTATTGAACCAGACCAAAACAGTGCACTTACTTAGAATTAAGTACTGAAAATGTTGACTTAATTGCAAGGATTAATTAGGTTTTTGAAACTCTGTTCCTACTGAATAATGCATGGTGATGTGAGGGGAAAGAGGCAAGTATTTGGATGATGGATGAATAGCTGGTTACTAGTTGATCACCATCTGGTCAAAGTGCTAACTTTTACTTGCACATTTTCCCTTCTCCAAGAAAGACCCTACTTCTTGTTTGGAGTTGTTTTCCTCATTAGTTTTGCAGCTTCCCTTCACACTTCTTCCCTGCTTTGAGCAGTTTCAACTGATACCCTTCTCAAAGCACACCAGCCCTCTCACACCACTCCAGTATGTTTCTAAAGAGGAGCAGGAACATTTTTCTTGAGGGGATACTTCAGGTTGTTCTGGAAACCCCTTATCCCTTCAGCAGCTTATTGTTCTGCTACTTTGTTCCACATTCCTGGTCACAGTAGCCTGCATATTTGGAATGCTCCCTCCTGTCCTGAGAAAAGGCTTGGTATTGTTCCAGCTGCATTTGAGCCTATCTGGTTCTGAAGCAATCATCTTATTTAAGCTGCAGTTTAAAAAATGCTCTCCACAGTAATTATAGTGTTGCATTAAAAATTACTGGATGTGTACATATTGCATCCATAGCCTGTACTCTCTGCACTGAGATAGCTGCACCATCTGCTCTCCTGCACTGTTCTTACTCCTGCAGACATTGGATAAACATGTTTGAGAGAGCAGCAGGCTGTTTGCAGTCATGACATATCTGAGCTGTTTTTAAAGTCAAAAGCCTTTATTTACAGCTTGGTGAAGAGAGAGGACTCATAAGCAAAGGCAATAAACCAGATCTATAGCAGTTTAACGTTTCGAAGGGATAGGAGCCATGTATGTCAACCTGCCACTTCTTTAAAATGGAGAAACCTCCAAAAAAAAAGGGAATGGAGCCCTTACTGGTTACTGTGAGACGACCTTCAGTAATATGGATTTCGTTTGCAGGCACAGAAGTGGGGTAAGTTCTGTGATTCTGAAGTATTCACTGCTTCTCACAGACATCATATAGTGGCCTGAAAAGAAACTCACTGGCTTTTTTTAACCCAATCCATAGTGCTGGAGCAGCATGAGGTGTTGGCAGGAATACTTGAAGGAGGATATCCCTCTCTGGGATAAGTTGCCAGAGCTGCTGTGAGGTGTTTCTCCTTGTTTGGAAGGGAAGGAGAGCAATGAAAGGGAAGGAGAATTGGCAAAATGGTCCTGTAGTAGCCTAGAAGCCAGTCTGTCTGATGCCTCACTGCAGAAACTCACAGAATTCATAGTCCTCCTTTGAACAGGAACCCAGTCTTAACCAACTGACCTAGTCCAATATCAGCTTGGAGTATTTACACCAACACTGAGTAGCTACTACATCTGAACTAATACTCTGAATACTATCTGAACCTGGGCACTTACTGGGCCTCTGCAATGTGTTCAGTCAACCCTTCAGTGCTACGAATCCAGGAATGCAGTTCACATGAAGCCTTAAATGTATTGCATTGGCTAAGTTTTGCAGGAGCTGTAATGGCAGGGATGCAATGCCCTGGTTTAGAGCTAATGTTTATACCAAGATAATTTAGTGGCTAAACTAATCCAGGATAAGACTCCTACAACTCAAGCTTGCAAAAAATCCCGAGACCAGGTTTTACAAGCTCAGGTTCTCTGGCAATGTGTGTGCATTTTCCCTTGCTCATTTTTCATCAACCTTTCCAATTTTACGTTTTTTCTCTCTGATCCTTGGAATTCAATTGTACTGATTTCCTGAGCATTAAACATACATGAATGTTCTACTAGTCTGCTTAATGGCCCTAGCAAAAAGTGTTTCGACTCATTGGCGAGGCAGTTGGAGCAATCACTGAACACAATCTACTCTTGCAGGATTGGATGTTGGAAACAGCTTTTTTTTACAGTGAGTGAGCGTGTGAAGTTATGATATTACAAATGGCTCCTGAGAAGTGGGCTTCAAAATGCAGCATAATGATCATTACAAGATGGGGCTGTACTTTGTTCTTTAACTGCTATGCACATTTTATTGAGATGGGAGAAGAGATTCCAGAGAGTGAGGCTTCAGCAGCCAGCTGGAACCCAATTTGGGCTTTGGCAATGACGCATTCATGAACTTCAAATTACACATTTCTGTGATGGTGCTAAGAAGAGATGATGCAGCTGAGGTGGATTGCTAAAAGGTGTTTTAGAAAAGTTACAAATGCAGAACTCTCCAAGCCTGAAGCATGTCACAGCTACAGCCTTGCAGATCCTGGTGGTGGCTGCCACGTTGCAAAATCTCAGAAGTCTGAATTCAAGTTAATATTGGATTGACAGTAAATTTTTAAATTCTCTCTCAGATTTTTCTGGGTGAAGAATATGTTCTTGCATCAAACGCTCTGTAGTATTTACATTTTCTGCCAGGGATTAAGAAAATTATTATAGTAACTGAGTCCCAATCCAAAGTGCCAAAGATATAGGTTCTTTTGACTGAACCTATTATTCAGTCAATCTGAGCAGAGTTTCCTTCCTCTGCTTCAGAAACATACCCAAAGCTGTACCCGGCTGATTCCTGATCCCTGCAGATCTACCAGTGATGCTGTCTGTAGGATTTTTCTACTCTCTTGAGCGTTATCCAGTCAGTGTTTTTGCCACTAGTACATTCTCTGCAATCCCCAAATCCTAATCTGATCATTAAAGTGGGCAGTGAAGAGGCCACAAGAAGCCTCTCACTGCACTTTCAGCACGGCTCAGATATTTTCCCTCTGAGCTGAGGGTACTGTGTCTATTATTCTGTGATGCTTCTTGGCCTGCTCGGGCCAGGCAGGGTCAACATCTGCCAGGAGGTCCTGCAGTGCAGCACCGTGTGGATCCAGACTCCTGCCCTGGGTTCATTTGTAGCCACTGTACAGAATAGGAATAAAGGAAAGATTTCCCCTTCATCCATCAGTATACTGATGATTGCAGTTCTGGGGTGACTGGCTGAGAACAAGGGACTCTCCCAAAGCTGTGCTCATCAAGTGCAGTTGGAGCTGTGGAGGGAACCATGGGTGAAATGACACACTCATGACATGCACCGTGCCCTGCAGAGTTACAGCCTTGATTGTCCACATTACTCCTCAGAGAGAAGAAATCATCTTCCCCTGCAGAGGAAGTGTAATGCCCTGTGTCCAATTTTCTTTTCATTGCTGTTTTTATTATGGAAACAAAATGTTCACTGATTCTAAGATGAAAATGGAGAAAGCTAATTTTTGTAGTTCTTGCTAATAAAATTCTTAATGTGTTCCTCTCCCATTATCATAAAGATTGTTATGGTTTACTTTATCTCTGGAATCTTATTATTTTCCCCAGAATTCATGGGCATTCCTTATCTTCAAAACTGTTTTCATCTATTGAGATATTCCTCCTTTATCTTATCTTTACCCTCATAATTAATATGAACATATCTTTATTATTCTACTTCTGTTTTCAAAACAGTAAGTGGCTATTGATCACAAAAGCCTTAGAGTCTTTAGAAGATGTGGCAGTAAAACTACTAGAAGCACTTAGTAAGAAGAAATTCTGGATTTACAGGTAACCAAAATCTGATAGATTGCAAGGTAATACAAAGCCATTAAAAAAATGGTAATTCCAGTAGTACTGAGAAGTGTCAACCTAATTTGTTACGTTGTGAATGCTGCAGATGATGTACTGAGCTGGAGACCTGTTCTATGGTAAAATGCAGGTCAAGTGCACACATCAAATGTTATATGGTTTGGAGACTGGTTGTAACAACCTGGCTGTACTGGAACTAGTCTGCCTGTCTGCCTCCTGCCTGAGCATACTTAAAAATGGGTTACAGTGAGGGTTAAAGGCTGCTCTCCAATCATAAGGTACTTTTCCCGAGCAAAACTAAAATGCTGCAGTTGCAAAGATCTGTTAGGAAAACACCTCTGAGCTGGTTGCACTAACATCTGTGATTTACAAGCATAAGAACTGTTCTGAGAGCAGGACAGAGGAGTGTGGCAGCTCAGCTCCTGGGGAAGGCCCTGCTGAACAGACAGGTGGGGGCAAAGCCACCGAGAGTCTGAAAACTGACAAGGAGAGTAGGGCCTCTGTACAGGAAAACAAGAAAGAAAGAATGAAAGTCCAGGGTGATTTACTCATGTAAGAGGTGCAACAAGACTGTAGTGTGTGGCCCAACCTTTGCACGTGTACAGTGGTCCCACTGACCACCTGCAGAGCCAAGGGGAACATGGAAGCTGTTAAAGGTATCACAAGGTGCACTGCAGCTCACTCACACTTCCCTTCACAGGCTGGGCTGATAGTCCCAGCTGGTAACCAAAGGAGACAGCACAGTTCATGTTCAGGCACAGAAGCCTGTTTGACTATATCTAGGTAGCATCTAAACAAAAGGAGAGAACCAGAATTGTCAAGGAGTTCTGTGAATTTGACTTGTGAAGTCCTAAAACTTTTGTGTCTCTCCCTGAGGTGGCAGCAGGAGTCTAGTAATGAGCATGACACGAAGGCTGAAACACCTCTGAGCTGTGTGGCCCCACACTGGAATTCACCTGTGTTTCCTTTTGACATTCGGCCAAATGAGTTGCCTTTTCCTGGAATAACCTGAAAGCTGGTAGCAAGGTGGGAGCCAGAGTGGTGATGCATTGCCCAGGCAGCTACAGTGACTCTGGTGTCAGTGGGTAACAAGGCAGCTGGAATCCTTGCTTTTTCCAGGTGTCCCCTCCATCTCCTTTGAGCCATTAGGATACACAAAGCATATGAAGTACAGCATGACTCAGGCCAGCTCTGCTGCCAGCACATGTTGCCAGCAGGATCTCCGGTTCAAACCCTCACTCCTGCCATTAATCTCTCTTGCCCTGAGCCAAATGCTCACAGCAGCTTTTCCTCGCCCAGTCTCTGATGAAAGCAAACTGTTCCAGTTGCTGCTGAGGTGAGAAGGAGAGGACAGGGCAGGCTGTGCGTCAGAAAGTCGAGTCACCACCAGATGGGAAAACGTGCAGCTCATGTCCTGCTGAAGCAAGGCTGGCCTATAAGCACACTGCCATGGCAGCCTCAAGCACTTGGGTTACAATGCCATCAGTGAAACCTGGAGTTTGTACTGGCTGTGAGGGAAGTGTTTTGAGGCTCTCATCACTGTTCCTTTTCACCACACTGTTGGACTCAGACCACCTCTGAACTTGTCTGCTGCTGTGGAGCATGGGCTCTAAGATTCCTGGAGACACAAGCTTTTCTGTTTTTCTCATTATAGCAGTTTTTGCTGTAATGTCCATACATTACTAGTACAAAAAAAGACAACAGAAGAATAAAAGCCAATTATAGTGGCTGGCAAAAAGTGGTAGAAGCTCTCTCCGTGCTGGCAGCAGCTCACTTGACATGCGATTAATGGCGGTTAGTGTGGGCACAGCCCAAGCTTGTACAACCCTAGATAAATAATAATGAGGTTTAAAAAGATATAAGTTCCTCGAGTTAATAATTTTACCAGGCTGTGAAAAATGTTGCTGTTCTCATGGTAACAGAAAAGCTGTAATTTCATCTCTAATTTGAGCATGCCTGTGTAACGTGTACAGATAGTTTTCCAACGGGAAATTTTTTCTCTCTTCTTTAATTGAAGCCTTTTTAATGAAGTGATATTCTTGTGTAGTTTGGGCAAACAATTCAAGATGGACAAATTAGCACTAAATAAACCACTGAAAAGCACAGTCAGAATTATTTGGAACTAAACTGCTATTGCTGCTTGCAACCCCTGGTTTCTATCTCAGTAGATATCGGATACTGATGTATGTGGGCATCTCTCAAGACTCTTGAGGAGATTCTGAATGCATTTACATCTCACTGGTGGTTGCATTTGTAGAGTTACATTCATTAGATAAGAAATAAATGCATTCACTGGTCCTACAAACACGTGTGCTCACTTTTTGAATAAATACCTCAAGAACAAAGACGCTCAGAGGTCGAAACAGCCCAACAATTTGAACAGTTGTTTTTTTCTGTCATGGCTTTGACCAAGATGTCAAGACACACAAAGATACTGAGAGTCTCATCCTTTCCACAGTAATTCCAAAAAAATATGAATAAGGCACCTAAATGTGTGCTGCGGGTGCAAGACCAAGAATGAATCTCTTGGAAAACCAGCAAGGATTAGCTGGAAAATCTCTTGGAAAACCAGCAAGGATTAGGTTCTTTAGCACTTTTAAAAGTATTATCTGTGGTCCTTTTCAGGTTATTACAATGGTTTAGTCATGGAAGCCAAATGACAGCATGCATAATAGGAGCAGTTTTGGTAGCTGTACAATGGTGTCTCCATGGACTACTAATCTTAAACCATCTCCACTGTTCCTTTTTCCTATTAAAGCTCTATATTCAGGTTTATTATTCTCTATCAGTTCGAAAACATTTAACTGCCTGATATTGGGACAGTTCCAAAGCAGTTTCATAAATATGAATTAGTGCTTTGCTTACAGAAAACACGGTGTGACCTTGCCCCAAATGGATGTGTCCTTTGAACTGGGACCCCAGTTGCCCAGAGATAGGAGCAGATGTGTAGATGCTCTGAGGAGCCTCCCTCCCTGGGGGAGCTGGAGCTGAGCATGGAGGAGGAGGAAACCACCATTTCTAGCTTCTTGTTTTTATCTTTCAGCATACACAGACTGACATGTGATGGAACAGGGGCATTTCACAGTTAGCTTTTCAAAGGCTGTTACTTCAGAATCATTAACCTGGCTGAGATCTTTGCATTCTTCTCTCTGCTTTGTTGAATGTTTTCATAGCAGCAGTTGGTGGTGGCTCACATATCCTTAAAGCTGCAAAGCTAGCATTTTAATTTATCCTAATTCAGAACTAAATTGTCTTGCACTGTTGGCTAATTAAATGTTCAAAGAAGTGATAAATTAAGTAGGTTGATCATTACAACACAAGTAATTAGTCAGTCCAACTGAATCTGAGTCTTGACATCCACGTTCCCTGAGATGACAGAAATTTTGGGGATGTGCAAGAATGCCAAGTGTGAGCCAAGGTTGAAGAGGAAAAAAATTCCTTGAATATTTCATGTTCACATCAGTTTGGGACTTTCAGGCAGTTTATTTTGTTCATAAGGAATTCTTTTCTGGTGCCTAAGAGAAGATGAAGTTCCAAGACAGCACCTTGAGATGCTGAGACTTGCAGCTGGTTTCCTGCAGGATCTGACATCTTCCTGTGTTAGACACACAGGAACACACCTGTTTGTGAAAACAGGTATGAGTGGGACAAACAAATTCACAAAACCTCCAACCTTCTCAACAGTAGCTAATTCCTAAATAGACAGTTATAAATGTGATATTCCCTGGCAGGGAGCTTCCAACCATAAAGGTTTTCATACAGTCTTTTATTAAAAGTTCTCCCTGGAGTCAAATTACCTAAGATCTAAAGACCAAAATGTTTGTTCTGAAAATTTCAGCCTCTCTGTGCACCAGCTCAAATTCTCAAGACAACTTTCTGCCAGAAAAAAAAATAAAATCTGTACAATGCATCATCATAGTAGCTTGATATTCTTCCTGCTCATATATCCAAGTGCTCCTGTGTCCTCCCACATGGCCCACCCTGTGGCAAGGTGTGTCTCTGGGGAAGGGTCATGTTGGCACATTATGCAGCATCATCACATTGTTGTGGACTGTCTGGAATGTGAACCTGGGGATAGTGTGCCTGGGACAGGACATGCCATCTTGTATCTGCAAACAGGAATGAAAACTAGTCAGGAGAGATACTGAGACTGTTTAATTCAAGCATGTGGGGGACCTCATCCTGTCTGTGTAATCATATCACTCACTCTTCTGCCTGGTAGTAGAGTTCTCTTCTCTCTTCCTCTGTGTTTAGTATAGTTAGATTTAAGATTTCCAATCTTCTGCAGTGGAAACAACAAATAATAATTGCTAACAGTGTCTCTTAAGGGTAAATTTCCAATGCAGGCTTCCCACAGGCTGTTTTTCTCACCTATCCACCATGACTCTGGTGTGGAACAAGCATTTAGATCATTCTCTCAGTGCACTAGATAGACACCTCTTCTAAGAGGTGATAATAAGTTTTAAAAGTATTCTGCTTGTCTGCCATAAAGACAATGTCTTGTCATGACTTTTCAGTTTATCTACTATTTCCTTGTGCCCTGGGTTATAACTTGTTTCCTGAACTCCTACTTGCTTTGCTGAATCAGCTGGTATTTCATATTGAAAATGATGCTCTTCAAATTACAGCTTCTACGATGTTCTAATTTTTATCCTTTTCTGTGCTGTAATTGGTCTAGCTGGATTATGTTAATTATTTCTGATCAAAACTGCTTAATTAGCATGTCAGGTCAATTACTAAGGGTCTCTGGGGCTTAAGATAGTTGTTGGGTTTTTTTTTTTAGTTATAGCATAGGCAATTCATTGTTACATATTTTATGTTTCCAGAGCTACCGCTGAATTAATGAAAAGTTAACAGACTGGGATGTAAGCAAACGCTTCATAAACATCAGCCAATATCTTGCACTGGGGATCACTGGTATTGAAAATGCTGCTTTAATGCTTCAGCATTGAAATCAATCTTGAAAGCAGAGTTCATGGCCTCGCAGCTGGCCCATGAGGGGACAAACACCAAGAGAACCATGTACTACCCTGAGCCTGAGGGACAGGTTAGAACAGGGAAAGCTGCAGCCATGAGCGTTGTCCCTTACTGTCCATAAAAAGCAGGGATAACAGTAATTTCCCATCTGTAAGATTCCATTGAGTAACTCTTCATAAAATACTGAAAGGCTGCTAAATATTGTTAAATTTATTTCTTGCAGATAACTTTTTCTGATACCCATTCATAATCACAAGAGCCTTTAGATTACACTGACATAGAGGATGTCAGAGAAAAGCTGTCCACAGATTTAAGACTTTTTTTTAAAATATTCTAAATACTTGATTTATTTCTGTGAGTGTAGGTTTTCATCAAACCGTCTTTCTCCTTAATTGAGCTAATAACTTTACTCATGTCCTCCTCTTTGTTCAGTCTGGCAAGCAATTTCCCAGTCTCATCTCCCATCTCATATATCCACGTTTGATCTGATTTAATCTTCTACAACATTCAGTGCATGATATTCAAGCCCAACCTTATTTAAGGAAGTAATACCTTTTGGTGTGCTGGGTGTCACATATCTCCTTTGTAAGGTAACAATTCTGTCTTGTGTTATTGCATGCTATTTGTTCTCCATTTTCCTTCCCCTCCTCCCCTTTCCTAACTGGCATATGACTCTTCATAAGAAGGTATAAATGAAAATGGTTCTGGACTGCTCGGGTGGGTGACCTTGGTGCCACATGCACACACCAGTGGCAGGTAGTTTAGTAGTTTCCCTGCCATGGCTGGTCCTGCAGCAAAGGCAGGATGGAGAACAGGGGTTCTGCTGGCAGAGCAATCACAGCAAACCCCAAAGATGGAATTTCTGGATCACCACAGACATGTATACTGTGGAGAGCAGGATTACATGAGCAACTTATCCTGCATTTCTGTAGGCCTTGCCTTGACATGGCTGGGCACAGACAGTGTAAAAGGTGCACAGTCATCATGGCTTCAGGCTCTGAGGCTGAAACAAAGAAGGATCTGTGCCAAAATTAAGGAGGAGTCCCAAGAGGTAAACAAATGTCTTCACCTCGCGTGGACACCTGCAATAATCCAATTAGAAATGTGTAAGTAGGGCATGTTTAGACCATGGACACTTTCATGTAACCAATAATGTAAAACTATCACGTGCCGGGGTGTAGAAAAAGTATAAAAAGGGCAGCTTAAATAAATAAAGAGGACATTTTGCAGATCATATTGGTCGTGTGCAATCTGTCTCTGAACCCCTCCATCGACAATATACATACAAGTAATCTTTTGCCAGAGATAAACCTAACTGGGGTTGCAGATCAGTGAGACAGGCTATTCAGAATTTAAGAACATTTAAATCTGGGGAAATAAAATTATCAAGAATTGGCAAGTGATCTAACAGTCAAGAAGTTGTCTCCAGTGTATAAGCACAGTGCACATTGTTACCAGTGGTCTGGTCTACTGAGATACCTGATCATCTGGTGTTACCACAGCTCCTTCTTCACTTGTGCAGATCTTTCCTCCAGACAAATTTCCAGGGATCTGTTCTAAGCTTTCCCCAGATGTAAGTTGCCATTACATTTTTTTGCAGCTGTAAACAAACCCAAGAACTGGTGATGCTCAGCAGGGTCACACTGTCACACTGTCACACAGTCACACTGTCGCACTGCTCACCCTGTCTCAGGGCAGGACTTCGCTGCTGTCCCAGTGGCACACCTGCACCTCACCCACTCCCCACTTTAGGAATCAAGGAACCAGATTATCAGGAACAACCCCTTTTTAAACAGTTAACAGCCTGGAGTGAGTATTCCTCATTCTGGTAAATCAAGTCTTAAAACCTACTAGAAAACAATTGAAAAAAGAATGCTTTGCTACTGTGACTTTCACAAGTGCCCATATCTTTGAAGCCACTGAATGGTCTTTTTTTGTTTCTAACTACGATCCTATTCCCTATCCTATGCTGACATAGTGGGTGTCTAACACTAAACTATTTGTCATTAGTCCTAGGTGCTTCATGTATGTCACATAACTAACCTACCAAATTAACAGGGAAAAGAAGTTGAAAACACTTGACATTCTGAGCCTAAAGTCTTTTCTATACAGCATGAAAATGGAACACAACTGAATTTACCATTTAGGTCTTCTTAATTCAAACATTTTCTGCAGTTTATTAAGAAAATGTCTTTCCTTTGGGTATCAAAGAAATATTTAGGGTATTTATGGTAAATATTTCTGGTAATATTTAAATACAAGATTTTTCTGTTCTATGCAAATATGTTTAAGGGACCTCAATGATGAAACTGAAAACAGTACTGCTCATTATCTTCGCTCTGCATGAGTTTGAGAGTGTAGGGTGGTTTTGTTACTTTTCTGGCAAATATTGGGTTTAGTCTTGTTTCTGAGGGATGGGAAGTTGGGAGGGGTTTCAGAACTGGTTAGAATTGTGAGCTGTTAATTTTGGGACTTGATTGCTAATAGCTGAGGGATACTGTGGGACATTCTGCAATGGAATATTTGAAATGGCTGAAAGAAAACTGCTCCTAGTGATTAGTAACACCTTTGCTCTATACTTCCTCTAGGCAACATGTTCTGAAAGTAGTGTGGGAAGCTTGGGCTGTGTGCTCTTCAGGGACCTACAGAATAGGGAGGAAAATCTCTGCTAAAGATGAAGGAGATGCACCTTTCCTTACTAACAAGGAATGGTATGGCTTAACATCTTGCACTCCACTGTAGTGCTTATCCTTGTACTCACAAATTCCAGTCACTCTCTTGCGAGTGGCCTCTTCTGGGTGACCAGCTCCACAGCAGAACTTGGGAGAAGATCAGGTTTGTGTGAGTATTATTTTATTAATTTTCAGGGTTTTTTAATTCAAGGAACTAAACTAAGCTTTTCAAGAAAAGCTTCAGTTATTCTGAGGGAAATGCAGGAGAATTCATTTGTCAACCTGGCTGCGTTTGATTCTTAGACCTGGTGGTGCAATATAGTGACTGGGCTTTTTCCTATGTATCACAGTGTCATGGTGTACGTTTCAAAGTGATTCCAACACCTCATGGGTGCTGATGAAAGAGAGGTAACTCCCCTTTATCTTCTAGAAAATCCTATTACTATAGTTTCCCACCATAGATCAACACAGCCCAGCTGGCTCTGTCTTATCATCAATCAATCTACATAACTGTGCCCAAACGTGTCCTGGATTGCTTTGGAAGTTTCTTTCTGTCCTTGAACTCCAGTCAGACTGAAACCAGTTGTGGCAAAAGCAGTAGACTTATCCCAGAAATAAGTGAGTCTGTAACTGATAAGAAAACTGCCAGTATGAAATGCTTACCAAGGAAACGTCCTGCCACTGTGCTGGTCTCCTTGGTATCCCACACTGCTGGTGTGCACTGGAACCAGTCTCTTTCCAAGTACAAAGAAACTCTCAGCCAGAGGTGAGCCCAAACCTGCTTGTGTGAGGGTTGAGAGAGCTTCAATGCCATGCATGTCTTGTTACTGTCCCATGTTCATTATTGTCAACGGCAAGGTATTAGTGAAGCACAAGTGATGGCAACTGGTGAGGAAATGACCAAAGGATCATACAGAGCCTAGTTCCGTCCTCAGTTAAAACCATGTAGAGCAAATTCCAGCCCTTTCTGCTGGCTGGGAAGAATTTTCTACTGTAAGAAACCTAAATAGAAGCAGGATCCACATGTACCTGGAGACAGGGCTGAGCAGAAGCCTAGGAAATCCATTAGGAAATGGAGGTCTTCCTAATTACAGAGTTAGGTGTAATCATCTGCTTGGCACAGCAGGGAGGGGAGAGTTCAGAAACACAAAAGTATTAAGCTCTGCAAAGGTGAGGATCTGCCAGGCCTGAGAGGGCTCAAAATGTCTGGGGCTTTGCACACAAACAAAGCTGTATTCAAGCATAAGTAAAATATTTTTTTCTCGTCCTTCTTAAAAAAACATAATGTGATATGAAAAAACAGAATCAGGGATTTTTGTCCGGGGTTTTATTTTGGATTCAATGTTTTTATTTCCTCTAAGTGTGTTTGTATAAAGTTTCAGGCACAGATCTCTAACTTTTATCCAAGTCTTCACAAGTACTCTCTCTTCAACAATGTATCTAAAGACATTTTGATGTGTAAAAGCTCATGAAGAGTGGTTAATGTGATAAAAGCAGAAGCTTGAAGCAATGACATCTAAAGAGAGTCTGTCTGAAGATCTTGAAATCAGATAGAATAAAGGGAAGGCACAAATGACAAACATGTTTGATCTTACGTACTTAAACAGGAAATAATTTCTGAGCCCTGTCTTATCCTGTAAAGGAGTGGATGAATGTCTTGGATTTAGATACATGTAGCTATATTTGCTATTGAGAAAATTACATACTTGTCCTTTTGCACTAGTACTGTAGTTCGGGAGTTTATTGATTTAAAAATCCAAATCACCCACTTCATTCCTCCTCCCCTCTCTGCCTAAAAAAGTATTCAAGTGGAAAACAGAAGCTGGCTTTCTTCTACAAGGAAGGAATTAATTTCCTTAAGGAAACGCCTCCAAAAATAAAGAGATGATTTTTGGGTCAAGTAGAGAAGCGCAATGCATACAGAAGGCAGCTATTGAGTCAAGTGCAGTCACTGCAATACAACTGCACCATTTGCAGGGGAAGGGGCAGGTAATTAGGGTGACAGAAGACAATTTCTGTGGCATTAAACCTGTAAATTAAGGGAAAATAGGGAGGAATTATATGGCATGAGTCCTAAACCTGTCATTTCTCTATTCAAGTCTGGAGTTCACAGACGAGCAGAGAGCTTGCTAACAAGGAGGTAATGATAATCATCCTTGAACTTACCACTGGACATGAATAGTACAGACAAGCTGAGACCTAGAGTCTTTCCTTTAGAAACACTCTCTCTGTTCTTGCAGAATTGAAGGAAAGTTGCTTAACATTTGCTCATGTTTTGAAATACTTCTTCCCCCAAGCCCACAAGACATGTAAAGCCTTTAGAAGTTATTTTTTACAGAAGAAAACTTATTTTTCTTGTCCACAGTCAGGAGGTTCTTAGTTTAACCCTTCCAGCTACAAAAAGCTTTTAGCATACCATGGCCCAGTAGAGCATTTAAGTAGTTGCTTCATTGTAATTACAGTATTACACATACAACTCTGAGCTCCACAATCAGGGGTAAGAGGGCATTGGAGCCTTGAAACTAAATAATGCTGCATTAGAAATATTCATCTCTGTTAAATGATGCCCTCCTCTTTCCTCCTCCAAGGTGGTGTAAAAACAAGTGCAGCAGGCTGGGACTGCTGCCTGCAGTCAGTGACACACCTGGCACACACAGTGGCCCAGCTGGTGCTCACTGCCACACTCCCCATGGACAAGCTGCTCGTCCCTCCACCACTCCTTTGAAGGACCTGTGTTTTGGCTTTGCTTTGCTAGTGCTGCCTCTGTCCAAAGCCATGTGCACCTCTACATGTTCTCATAAGCAGGTCAATGAATGGAATGTCTCAGCATTAAAAAAAAAAAAAGTCTCTAATTTCATGTAATAAAAACTGCTAAGGAAGAGTAAGGAGAAAGCATCAGCTCCAGATCAGTGGAGGCTGGGGCCACCTAAGTCACCGTGCATAGGCTCCAATCTGCAGAGAGCAGCAGTCTGAATATTATTTTAGAGACTCTCCAATTCCTTATCCACCCACATCTCTGATATTACACCGAAGTTACCCTTGAATGTACAATATTTGCGTTCCACTTGCTAATGCATGTTGCTTATTCCCTCTAATCTTGACATCACAGCACAAATCCTTTTCATGCTCTATTTCCTATGCAGTACAGCTTCTTTGGTTTGTAAGCAACATTATTTTTCCTGTTAAAGTTAATTTTTATTGTAGACTATGGACTTCTCCCCTTCCCCACTTTCCATGAGGAGCTACACAAAAAAAAGTCAAAGGAATTGTCATGGACTCCTGAAAAGGTGCCAGTAAATTCTTCGTTTTCTGAGGCCTATTTCAAAGCTGGTGAGAGCTGTTACATTCACATGCTTATGGACAAAACTACTTCTGACCAGTAGACAATTAAAGTAGACATAAGGCATCACATTAGTATGTGAACATACTAAGGAGTCAGTATGTAAACATAGTAAGGAGTCAGCTGAGGAAGAGGAGGGAGATAATCTGCTGAAGGCAGCCTTACTCCTTCATGGATAAATCAATGTAGAGAAGGTAAACATGAACCCTGAAGGTGATATGGAGCAGAAGAAAGTCCATGAGGAAAGCAGAATAAGTCTGTGGAAGAATATGAAAGGTGTACAGATTTTGCAAGGTACTTTTCAATATGCATGGGGTCCTCAAGAAAGCCTTGTAATTCTCTAGACTTTACTGATTATGTAACATTTTCTGCAGCTGCCATGTAGGTTCATTTTATCAAAACAAAGCCTCAGGTGAATGTACCTAACCTAAATCAGTAAGAAGTTGTCAGCTGACCCTGGTGAACACTGACCAAAATATCCACTCATTCTGTTTTTGTTTGTTTTCTGTGAAGTGTGCAATGTCACATCAGAATGGGTAGATTTGAGCTTGTCCTGGATTAATGTCTGGTTTGATACTCAGACAAAGTCATGTTGAGTCAAGGTTCACTCACTAGTGGGTGGGTTGACCTTGGCTGGACACCAAGTGCCCACCCAGCCACTCTATCACTGCCTTTCCCAGCCAGACAGAGGAGAGAGAATAAGATGGAAAATGACTTGTAGGTTGACATAAAGCAGCTCACTAAAGCAAAAGCAAAAGTTTGTGCACACACAAGTGAAGTAGAAAATAACAAGGTTTATTTTCTGCTTCCCATCATCAGCGATGCCCAGCCACTACCCAAGGAGCAGGATTTCAGCAATGTGTAGTGGTTTCCCAGCAGGCAGACACTGTAAAGAACAAATGGCCCCTTCTTCCTTCTCCTTTCCTCAGCTTTTATATTTGAGCTGATGCCATATAATCTGGAATATCCTGTTGGTCATTTTGGGTCAGCTGGCCTGGTTGTGTCCCCTCCCAGGACCTTTGCCCTCTGTTGGGGGAAGAATGTTACAGTGCTGATGCTGTGCCAGCCCTGCCCAACAGTGGCCAAACCACTGGTGTGTTATCAACACCTTTCCAGCTCCCAACGGAAAGCACAGCACTGTGAGGACCTTCTCAGACAATGCTCCAGAATCTCTGCCTTCTGGTCAGTCCATAACCTCTTCTAGGTTTCCTAGGAAATTGGGTTTTCCCATTCAGCTCATTGAGTAATCAATGCTACTCACTTCCTCCTGATCATTTCATTCTCTAACAATGTTCATTACTTGTTTTACCCATTACCTCTATAGTGGGTTGACCCTGGCTGGATGCCAAGTACTCACTAAAGCCACCGTCTCAGTCCCCTCTGCAAATGGACAGAGGAGAGAAAATATAATGAAGGGTTCATGAGTTGAGATAAAGACCAGGACACATTACTCACTTGTCGCAGGCAAAACAGACTCAAAATGGGGATATTAATTAAATTTATTACTAAAAGAATCAGATCAGGAGAATGAGAAGTAAAACTTAAAAACATCTTCCCCCTCGCTCCTTCCTTCCCAAGTTCTACCTCTTCCCCGCCCAGTTGTGCAGGGAGACAGGAATGGGGTTTACAGTCAGTTCATCACAGGTTGTTCCAGCTGCTCAGAGAGGGGAGACCTTTCCCTGCTTCCCATGCTGTCCCTCCCATGGGAAACAGTCCTTCATGAACTTCTCCAGCATGAGTCCATCCCACATCAACTGGGGCCTCCCATGGGGTCACTGCCTCCTCTGGGTGTCCATCTGCTCCAGTGAGGGCTCCTCCCTGGGCTGCAGGGGGGGTCTCTGCACCCCTGAGACCCTCCATGGGCTCAGAGGCACAGCTGCCTCACCAGGGGCTGCACCAGGGGCTGCAGGGGAATCTCAGCTCCAGCACTTGGAGCACCTCCTGCCCCTCCTTCTCCACTGACCTTAGTGTCTGCAGAGCTGTTCACATGTTCTCACTCCACTCTTCTCTGGTTGGAATTTTCATCTGCACAACAACTTTTTTTTTTTTTTCTTCTTAAATATGTTATTCCAGAGGTGTTACTGTCATTCCTGCTGGGCTCGGCCTTGGCTAGCAGTGGGTCCATCCTGGAGCCAGCTGGAATTGGCTCTGCTGGACATGGTGGAAGCTTCTGGCAGCTTCTCACAGAAGCCATCAATATAGCCCCCCGCTCCCAAAACCCAATGCAACTGGTTTTATATTTGTGGACTTTACACTAAGAAATTATTTCAGGATCCACTTCCTAGTTCTATAGCAGGGAACACAGGATTTCTTGCATATGCAACCTGCAAAATGCTGCAGGAGAAAACAGTCTGTGCTGTGTGGTGTAATTTAGACCATCTGTGATGACAAATCTTTCCAAGTTGTATTTTTGCTGCTGCTCTCTGACATTTCTCTGTGCTGGGGTATGAGTTACATAACAGCGATTCTCAACAGACATCAACAAAAGTGACCTCAGCTTCAGCAACACCATACTCTTTAAATTATGTTGCTGTTACTGTTTGTTTTCTTATCTCGTTGCTGTTTCCAGTAAATTGTTATCTCAACCCTTAATCTCTGCCTTTTGTATCTCTCTCACAGGATGAGGTGGGGGGAAGAGAGCAACTGCATGGGGCTTGACTTCCAGCTGAGCTTAAACCATGACACACTCATACAGGAAACAGTATGGGTTTTCCTTTTGGCAGTGGGGCAAAAAGATTTATTCCTATTTCATTTCCTTATGAAAGTATCCTTCTAAGTATGTCATGAGACAGCAGCAATGCCATTTTTGCATGGCTTCTAATTAAAAACTCTTCCAAACTTTACTTTTCATGGCATGCAGTGGCAAGGAAAAATTCAGCACTATTGTTGAAGTCCACTTTATACTATAGCCTTAAGAGTAGCTACACGGAAGGGGTTAGCAAGTATTAACATGCATTAAATGGCTGCTCATTTCTTCTGTCTTCTCTCCTGTGTGCTCAGAAGTGGCTCGAAGTATTGAAATAGAAACTGTCTAAATTCCTGCAGATTCCTGCTGTGGTCAGTGGAGGTGCAGAACCATTGCATTAGTTCTACAGGAAGAGATGCATGTCAATGCATGAAGTCAGTTCTGAAAGTATCTTCCCATTGCTGTCCATCTCTGGAGGGAAAAATAAAAGGCCCCAATGCAAGGCTGGGACTCAGTTCACAAACGTCACTCTGGACATTCCTCCAGGTGCCACTTTAGAGCAGCACAGCTCTGTCACAGGTCCTATGTTACATTCACAGGCCTGTTTTGGATGTCTCTGGGTTTTAGGCAATTGAAGTTCAACTTTTAGGCCTTCATATTGAGTTTCTGGTTATGCAACAAGTTGATCTGAGACTTAGAGCAAAGCTTTTGATTCCTCTGCAAAACACAGATGATGATCCTTTCCATGTAAATAGAGACAGGCTCAGAGAAGAACAGTAGTTACTACACACACACCTGGATCCTCACACGGCAGGGCCTCAATCTCAGCTGATCCTCGTGCACTAAGCCATTGACGGTTCTTTCATCTCTCTGAGCTGTCCTCACCCTCTGGCCAACAGAACAGCCTGGAGACATTACAGGGGTGGAGAATGGATATTTTAAAATGGTATTTCTGCTAAAAACTAAGAAACTTAAACCATTCAGGGACAAATTATTTGCTACCACCGTGCTGAGATCATTGCCACTCCATGGAAGGAAGGCTGTGTTCATTCAGAGCTTGTACAGATGTTTTTCTCAAAATTGCTGACCTTTCCCCCCGTTCAGCTCCTGTTCTCTGAGGTACCACCATACTAAGTGATATATCATACACAGCCATGGGTTTTTCCTTCTGGAAAATAATGATGGACTCGGTTGTTCTATTCCCTAGACTGAAACACTTTCTGCACAATGGTGAGACACAAAAGGTTTTGCCTTACTTGATTTCAATATTGTATCCTGACTCATGGAAGAACATTTAAAGAACATGTCATCAGTGCCTTAAAAGATAACTACACTAATTTTCCATTTTTACCTTTCTGTCATTAATTCAGAACTATAAAATGCATAATTATACTGCACAGATTTCCATTCTTTCTTGTGCAGCACTTAAAATATTTTGTTCTCCTACCAAAAGATTTTTTTTCAAAGCTTATAGTCGAGATGCTTTTTATGTGTCTTGGACTCTAAAGATTCTCCAATAATTTCTTTCAAGAAATTTCCTTATTTCTGAAATTACCTTTGTGTGGTTTCATTTCACACTGCTCTCCAGAGTACAGTCATCTACATTCTTTCCTTTTTTTTTTTTTTTAAGTTGTCATCATCATCAGTGCTTAGAGTTTAACAATCACAGATTGTATTTTACTTGGGAGCACGTTGTATGAGCTTCTTAAAAGCCATCAGAATACTTTGTTCAAGCTGTGTTTTCTCTTTCAGATCTTTCCAGTCTTCTTGAGCAGGGAGGAATGTGAATGTGACATCAGTGCAAAGTTGGGACAACTCTGGGGGCTCCAGTCTGCAGGATGTATAATTTTGTGCTTTGTAAATCACTGAGCCATAGCCAATGCAGAGCAGGAGATCTCTGCCACAACTGATCTTTTGGGGAGCACTCCATTGAAAATATCAGCCGGAAAACTCTGGTCTAGCACAAGGTTAAACTATTCTACTGCAAATGGACAATCCAAAATTATCTGCCAGGTTTGGCCCACAATCCTGAGCAATAAGCCAGGGAGCTGAATGCCTTTAATTTGTGCAAAGCCCGGCCAGTGGCTGGAGGCTTTGTCTGTAATGGTCGAGCAGATAAAAGTGGAGGGTTATTCTGTACTGCTTCTTCCTGTCCAAAAAAACAAGGCCAGGGAGGAATTATCACCTTAAACCCATTGCCATGGGCACATTCAAGGTCAGGAAACCAGTCTCTTCCCTGAGAGAGGACGAGGCTGCTGGGCTGCCCCTCCCAGCCTGGCCTCGAGCTGCGGTGCTTCCCGGAGGATGGAGAGCCTGCCTGGGGCAGTGCTGCACCCAGGGGGCTTTGGGATCATCGGGAGAGAGGATGTGCAGAGTGCTGGGAACAAGAATTTTTCATGGGAATATTTGCAGTTTGCAATTTAACACAAACCCTGTTAAAGCACAAAAACAGTCTATTATAGCCAGGAAACACTGTGCACAGCAACTTTGGGTGTTTATTTATCAATACAATACAGCGTGGTTCCAGGGGGAATCGATCAAGTTGCATTAAAGATTTAGGAGTCCATTCTGTAGCTGTAATAGTGCCTTTAGCACTTTCTCAAATCCTTTCTTATATTCCAACATAGCAGCTTGTGCTGGTTTATCTTTTGGACCATAAACCACTTTATATCTTCAGTATTTCAGAAGTGATATCACAATAAAACAGATTTTAGCCACAAAATAATACACACATTTTCTGTTTGTATATGTGTTAATCTGTTTTTGAGAAACTAACTGCTTGTGAAGCTATTAGCACAGTACTAGTAATACCATAGAATATCCCTCTAAAAGTGATGGCAGGTTCTTGTTAATGACTAATCAGGTTTTAATGCAATTCTGTTGAAAAAATCGTAATTGAAAAATTATTCCTCTCAGAGACTTTAAGCAATTTTCTTTTGGTTATTTTTTTGTTTTGTTTTGTTTTTGTTTTTTTGTTTGTTTGGGGTTTTTTTAATAATTTAATCAAAAGAGTACTTAAAGCTTTCTATGAAATGAAAACCAAGGGGTTTGGGATTGTTTGTTTTTTTTTTTAATTCTTCTTTAAAAATACAATATATTTAAGCCATATCAAGGTTTATCTAAACGCTCAGCAGATAAATATGCTAAAATTAACAACCCCAGTTCAACATTTAAAATACTAATAATGGAGCAGGGTGATACTGTCCTGGGTTTGCATCCTAAGGGAGCGAGGCCTCAGACAGGGCACTATTCCTGTGGAGGGAATTCAGGCACTGTGGCTGCTGGGAAGCATTGGCAGCAATACCCAGGCTTTAATAGGTACATGAGCAATAACTCCCTCTGCAGTGCTCAGGAGAAAGTAATTCCATTTAGGACTACATAAATTTTCAGTTTGTTAATTAGGTTAAGAGAGGAAAAATAACATTAGGAACTTTCGCTGAAGTTGTATTAGCTTCAAAATTGCAAAGAAATTGAAAGAGAATTTATGTTTTCCAGTAGCTCTGGCAATCAGCTCTACTTCCAAACCAGAGCCCCAAAACACTTAGACATGTGTTCTTTCTTTTTTTTTTTCATTGTTTTTAATCATTGGCTTGTCATTAAAACTTCTCAAACAGCTTGTGAAGTAGTTATCCAAATATATAATATAGAATTATTCTGAAATCTGTCTTTTTTATGAAGCATTTATCAGAGTAGATGTACTCAGCCCAGGTATCACAGACTATACATAGGAATTACTCCCGAGAAATACCGAGTAGTTAAAGCCTTTTTTGGAAAATATCAGGTCAACCTTCAGAATTGACTTTGCTGAGATCGTGTGGTCATCATGTCAGCTTTGGGTGGGACCCTGGGAACTTGCCAATAACTGGTGAGAGTCACTGAATCTCACTGAAAGCCTTCAGGACTGTGGAGGAACCATCAGGAATATTTTTGATAATGCAGACAGGAGTTGAGTGTAAATCAAAAATCAGCTTTCTATCAGAGAAATTTTAACAGGTTCAATAGAGGGAGATTAACCACTTCAAACCCTCACAAACTCATGCTTTAGATACACCTACATGAGAGGAAAGCCTTGAAAAGTGGCCTTTGAATTCTCAGCTGAGGATCCTGACCAGGAGAGGAAGAGTGTGTGTGTTGCTCTTAGCCTTCAACTGCTCACAGATGAAAGAACTTTTGTTCATCTATTCCTGCCTGGAATATGAAGGACTTGGATCACTTCTGATAGTAGCCATGAATTTATAGCTCAATACTTAGGGAAAGAAGGACACTTCAGTTCTAACACACTGAAGTAACAAAGCTGGCAAGTGGCTTGACCTATCCCTTTCTTATGAATATTTACACCTGGTCTTAAAAATGCTTTCAGACCTGGGTATTTGAATGTGTCCAACGTATTCACCACATGCTAGTTAAAGAGAAGTTCAGATAAAGCATCAGACTTCTCATACACAACTCCAATAATTCCTACAGACAGCAGGAATTTCATCTCTCATCATGTTTCTGTAGGCATTCGCCCTCTTTCTGAGGTTTCTTCTTCCAGAAACCCAACTTTAGGGGGTTATTGCTTTGCAGCAGATAAGCAAAGCAATAGTTTGTCTGAGGTGTAGGCCAAAACACAAGAAATAGCATCAGCCTTGGTGTAATCCCTGTCTCCTCAGCCTTTGCTGGCAGTGGAAAGCTGGCAGCTCTCAGGTTTGTTACCAGTGCCAGTGATCAGGCAGATCTTGTAGCTCTTGGACCAAGCCCTGTCTAACATGGGAATCTCAAACCGGAGCAGGTAGGGTTTATTTGGGGGCAGCCACAAGAAGTGGGTGCCCTTCTGGGAATACTTCCATCAGGCTCTTCCATCAGGCTCTTTTTGGCCAAGGGTCCTAATGGGCTGGGCTTCCCATTGAGGCCACCACAGGGAACAGCAGTCCTGGTGCAAGCCTTTTGTCACCTTTCTTAGGGGAGCAGAAGGCAGGAGAGGAGGAAATTCAGGGAAAAGTTTGAGGAACTGCTACTCCAAGATACAACCTCTCTTTTCTGTAGCTTGTCAGTGAGTGCTGAGCCCTGTGGTGGGGTCACTGATGCAAAGAACAGCCTGTGTGAATGAACAGCCTCACTTACAGCACAAGGCAGGCACAATTGCAGGATGTACAACACCAGTACAAGGGAAATACCTGCACACACATCAGGAGTCAGTGCCATGGCACAACAGCCTCCAGCTGTGCTTACTTTTCCTTTTACTGTTCCCTGCTTGTCCTCTGCAGCACATATTGAAGGAAGCAGTATGCACCTCATTATTTAGATTTACTGTTCTATTGATAGCAGTTCAGAGCAAAGCAGAAGGGCTTAATAATCCTGCCCCCACCATCTGAGGTCTGGAGAGAGCAACAACCCCTCTCAGAACCCAGGGCTGCACTAGGCAGCAGCTGGAACAAGGCCTCACCACTGGGAGGTGACTGGTGGGGCTGCAGTCACTCGATGATTTTGCATGTAGAGCCAGCATCTGATCAGACTTTTAACCTGGAGGGGGAAGCAAAGCAAAATTCTGGTGAGTTAAATTACCTTCTGCTGCATACAATCATCTGGCACAACACAGCCCCGCAATAACATTCGTGTTGCCATTAATGGAAAACACTTCACATTGCACTCCAGAGATTTTGTTGTTGTTGTTTGCCTTGGTATGGAAGTGATCCATTCAGATTGGAGCTGCCTGAAAAAAGCCTAGGGGCTCAGACACCAGCAGCAGCAGCTCTCTAAGTATCTCTGTCTTACTGCGTAATCTCTCACTGACTTGAAGGAAATGTGCCAATTGCTGCTGCTATAGGGCTCTGTGTACATAAAACACACGCTCAGCTGAGCGGCCCTATGGGGCAACATGATTTATTTGCTGATTTACCTCAACTAAATCATGATAATACTTCAACAGAATTGTCTTGGCTTCAACAAAATGTGTCAAAGCATTTTTAAATAGAACATTCAATCTGCGCCTCACTCCCGCGTGTGATGAAGTAAAGAATTAAAAACATGACTATGTACTACGCTGGTAGAAGTCTGGAAAAGCTGATTAAATACTTATTGGAGGAAGAGGGGCATTTTCCAGTGTGCTCAAAGATATCTCAGGTTTTCTAAACATTAAAGCTTGTCTTGGAAACTTTCGGTCATCCTGAAAACTAAATTGAAATATAAATAATAATAATAACAACAATTACAATAATAATAATAATAATGATGATGTCAGAAGACCAGAATCAATGTTTATCTCCATATACAGGCTGTTCCTTCAAGCTGACACGTACCTGTACCTGTACCTCCGGGGTAAAGAGGTGCTGAAGTGCTGACAGCAGAATGGCGACACTTGACCCACAGACAAGCGAGTGCCAGGCAGTTTGGGTCTGGCTGGAGGAGTGACTTGGGCTTCCAGAGGCTGGAGTCTGGTGGATGTGGAATTACGTTACCTGAGATGTGAATTGTTTTATATCCTTGGTCCCTAAAATGTTCAAGAGATAGCTTTACTCCTGGCTAAATGAAACTACCCCTTGAGCCATTTTATTAATGTTTGTTTATTGTTTAATGAGGGCTTGCAAAGCTTAAGGCTGTCTACTCTGTTAAAATTAGCAACCAGGCTTTGTGATGGAAAAAGTCATCCTGTCTTCTCACTGGAATCATTCACAAACCAAGAAGGGATGCTGCAGCCAGTCCTTAATTGAATTCCGTGGCATTTTCAATGATAATGCATGAGTCTCCTCTCCAATTCAGGAATGAGGAATTATTACACAGAAGGATAAACAGGATAAAAATGAAAATTAATGCTCTTGGAAAACAAACCAAGTATTTCTGCAAATCTGTTTACTGGTATTTCAGTTCATAGACTCCTAAGATAGGAGTCTCTGTTATTGAACCCAGACCCATCAAAGATGATCATTCTCTAATTCCATGTCCTTTTTTACTCCTAGTAAAAGACCATGAAGTTGCATAGAGCATTAAAAGCATTACTTTAAGTGGTATGGTAAATAGGCTGATCTTATTAACCTCAGTATAAACCAGGAACACAGGAATTGGATTATGAAGGGGAAGGCTCATGTTCACGCACATTTATCTAAGGTAATTAGACATTTGTAGGGGGGATGGGGTGTAAACCAAAAGTACAGGGCAAGAAAATTGATTTATTCTCTGAAATTGTCTGCCTTCTACAGTGAGATCTAAAAGTAGATCCTATCAAGAAATAATTTGCTATGTCATTTACAATATTTAGAAATGAAATGGCAATTACCAGCCCTCTGTATATGTCAAAGGTTGCTAGACAAGGTTGGCTCAGCATTTTCACAGCATCAGGTCTCTCAAATTCAGATCTTAGTCTTTATCAGACATCAGAGGAGTCCATCATAAAATAAGTAGAAACAACATAGGCAATCTAGTTTCTGGACAGCTCTTCCTTTGGCAATATTATGGAAGATTAGGGCTGAGAGACTGCTTATTTTTCAGTGCAGAAATCCTCCCTAAGATTGTTCGCAATTTGGAAAACTTACCTTTTTGTTGTTTTTACTGGCAGAATAAATAAGTAAAGAAATTTTCTGATGTAGATCAACTGCACTACATATTTACCAATTAGAATGTTATGAGAAGTCACTATTAGCAACACTGATGAGATTCAGTGAGATGTGACACACTATTCAGGATGTAGGTCTATTTTCAGAATAACTTGTTCTCAAAAACTGACATTTTTTGTTAAGTAATTGTTAAGTAATTGAGGTCAGAAGCTATATATTTCTTAAAAAGGACTTACTTCATAGAGTTTGTGGCAGGAGTAGGGAAAAGGAGTTCCAAGTGACCTGAGGAGTAGGGAAAAGGAGTTCCAGGTGACCTGAGGAATTTTCTTTTTCCTTAGTCCCACTGTCTCTTGCCACATCAACTGTCCTTCATGAAACTGAGCTAACAAGTCAATATTTTGAAAACCTTAGCTTGTAGTCTCTTGTAATATTAAATTTTGCCTGAGTTTAGATTTCCCAAGTACTTTTTCTCCTAGCTGAAAACAAGGACAAGAAAATCATCAGAAAACAAAACTACAGTTAACACTAGAAGAGCTACAAGAAGAAAGCACTTTAATGTCTGTAAATTAGAAAAACCCTATCACCTCATTAAAAAACATAAAATGGTTGAAGCATAGAGGTCAGCTCTGCTAAGGGGTTAGGTATGTCTGTGAAATGCTAAGAAAAATAAGTTGGAGAGACTTTTGCTTTTCCTGTGAAAGCTATTTTTGCACACATCTGATGCCTCGGGAGTCTGTAGGAATGCAGGAGCAGCTGATTTCCTCCTGGGTGCCAAAGATCATATCTGTGGGGTGTTTAGTTTTACTATTTCCAGTCCTTCAGATGTGTCTAGCGTCATCATGTCTGAGACCACTGAAATGGGAAGGGCTGTTTTACCATACTCCATAGTCTGCTTTATATACAAGAGCGTGGCACATCTGCGTAAGTAAAGTTGCTGTCAAAATAAAAGTTTCCCTCACGTAATGTAGAATTCAAACCATCTCAGTGTTCATTTCTCAGTGAGCCATTTCTGTAATAAGCATATCTGAGAATCAGGCTGTGAACGAAATCAAGAAACCTTAAAAGCTGGGGCTGGTGTAAGACCACTTGTTTTGAAGAGGGTCATGAGACCACAGAAACCCAGCCCTGTCTGTAAAGCCTGAGGAATGTGTGGGATTCCTTCTGGCCTGGTACAAAGGTGAAGGAATTTGTTTGAAGGCCAAGCAATCAGCCTCAATCTCTGATCACAGTGCCTGGCATTTGGAGAGTTCAGAGCACTCATGTTCTCCCATGACTTATTGTGCACAGCTCTGAAGTCTAGGATGAAACAGGGACTGTATCGGTGCTCCCCGCACGTGAATAAGGACAGGAAACTTCTGATTCGGGGATGCTTGCACCTATTTGATAGATTTTTGACTTATTTTTAATTTTTTCTCTCTCTCTGTTGTCAGCTTATTCTTAGACATAATGAAAATGGTCGTATAAATAATATTATATTTCAGAATTCACAAGAGTTCATCTTTCTTTTTCCTCCCTTAAAAGAACCACTACCAAGAGGTCGCTCCATATGAAGGTTTTAGGCTCTCTTCATAATCATAGGAAAATGACTTTGGCCCATCAGCAGAGTATCAGCTTTGCATTAGCAAGTTGGCTTGAACACAAAATGATCTTTTTACATTCTAGTATCCATCTCTCTGGAATTAATCATCCATTCAGCTTGTAGTTTGTTTAAACATAAACACACAAAAAAGGTGCAGTAAGAGTGTTTTCAGAATCCAAATATTTGCTTTCTACCTCTTTAAACCACCTCCCCACCACAAGGGTGAAAGCTGCCAAATGGCAGCTGAAAGCAACATTTTGTCTTCAATTAGTCATATCTGAATCTATTTTTTTTTCCTGTGAGATAGTGCCACTGGGACACGTGTAACAACAGAGGGCAAACGAGGTCACTGGAAAACTAACTCCTGGGGCATGTCTGGCTTGTGAATGAGTTCATGACTTCTGTTAGGAGCTCCCATTCTCCCACTGAGATTACATTTCCTGCTGTAGACAGATCATGTGGGCTGAGCCAACATCTGCCCTTGGGCAAGCAGGAGGGAACACTGTACCCTGAGCACACAACACTTAATCTGGGGGATGCTGCACAGGGGGCAGGAGCAGGGGGAACCCTCCCAACATCACTAAGTAACCTTGACAGCCCAGAGTGCTGGAGAAGCATTGTGTGCTCTCAGGTGTCTGCTCCAAGGGCAGGGATGGTGTGAAATGTTTCATTTTCCCCCATGGTATGAGAAATGTATTTTATGGCTACTAATGTGAAGCACTTGGGTTAGGGGTGGGCCAAGGGTGCCCAGCGACTACATTAGGTAGTTTACAGACACCCAAGTAAAGGATGAGGCCAATTCATTAGCCAAGTATTTATGCTACAGCTCCCTGTGAGCTCCAAGAGGAATGGGGGAACTGTCCAATATGAGAACTGACAAAAGCAATACACAGACATGAGTTAATCCTGTTTTGAGTTGGTGAGTTTGCATGTAGTTGAGCATGAGGGTTGTTCCCAATGGGGCCTGATGAGCCTTGATTTCACATTTGTCTTTATGAAGTCTGGAAAGCTTTACTGGAAAAATTCCCAGTGAAAGGCACTGGAGGTGGCTGACTTCCCCAGCTTGTGTTTCAAGGTGATGAATTCTCATGGGGCTATGTTACAAAAATGGCCTGGCCAAGGGAGGAGAGCACATACCTTTAAAGGCAAGCTCAAAATTAGGACCTTGAGTGTTAGAGTTGTGATTGATTTCCTTAGCTCTCAGATAATTTCTATGACTAAGTAAAAGCATTTCTAAAAATAGGGTCTTTGTCTGAAAGGAGGAAAACAAGGTAAAATCCTCAAATGCCTACTTGAGGTCTGCTTTCTGTGTTACAGCAGTGGTTTGTATTTGACGTAGGGTTAAACAAATAGAAGGCTTTATTCTCTGCTGTAGCTTTAGTTTCAGAGTGCGGCATTTTTTTAAGCCCAGAGTGACTGAGAACTGTAGTAGACTGACTAACCTATAACTATCACAATAGTTGGAAAGCTTCCTTGCCTGAACCAGGAAGGTAAATGCTGCTTAGTATTGCTTAGTGCAGGCCTACCCAACTTTGTGACCCATTGATTATCATTTCATCTGATAACAAAGAAAGTAAAGGTGGTCTCAACCTCAACTTTCTTTATGACCTCGGAAGTGAATCAGCACAAAATCCACAGGTATTTCTTCTGGGGTTGCTTTCAGGACTATCTGGAAAGCCTGAGATGCTATTCATACTCCTTGGCAAATGAAGAAGGATTGTTGCCCTGAAATGAAAGGTTTTCCTGGTGGCTACACAAGTGTCCATTTGGTGGCCACAGGCTTGGAGAGCAGTTCAGACACAACTGGTCATGGGCAGATAAGCACGGACACACAAAAGCTGAAGATTAGACACTGCAGCCTAATTAATACCTTAATTAACAGAACTAGCCCAATAAGAGAGGCTTATCATAGATGTGAATATTTATCTTTAGGCCCAAATCTCTCAAATTGAAGGCTACTTACTCAAAGCCAAGTTTTCTTCTCTTAAGGTACTCACTTGAGTTTGTGTTACACTGATGTGTGCATAACTGACAATTCCAGAAAATGTCACGTACTCCTAAAACAGCACTACTGTACAAAGGGAAATTAGGATAGAACAGTATAATTCCAGTTGGAAGGGACCTACAGTTATCTTCTAGTCCAAATGCTTGACTACCTCAGGCTGGCCAAAAAAAGTTAAAGTGTACAGAAAACAAACCTCTTTTCCTTACCTCACCTGCACACCTGAGAGCTCCCCCTGTGCAGCACCAAGCCCTGTCCCTTTGCACAGGGCTGCAAGGGGAACCCCAGAATTGGGGGGGCTGCTGGGGGGACCTCCTCCAGTAACTGGGCTCCCCCAAGGTGGCTCATGTCAGGAGCATCACTAGAGGTACAGCAGCTTCCGAGTGAGACATGGATTATTTTTAATTCCTCTATCCAGGCCTCCTCTCTGCCCTTAGTTGTGAGAACTTAAAAAATCAGACATTTTCATCTTTTAGTTTTCAGTTCATGGGTGTTTCAAAATGCTTGGATAGTTTCCCTGAGGAAAGCTTAAGAAAGCTCTAGAACAACTCAAATAGTCTTATTCATTGCAGAGTCCCCAAAGGATGCCAAATTTAAACTGAATTCCTGCTTGGAGAGGAAATGAAAATGGAGAGGAAGAGGTTCGGAGGATCAGAGGGTTTTTAATTAGTTTGTGGTGGAGACAGTGGAATTAAATGCTGTAATACTCTGGTGCCTCTCTGCACATTGTTCTCTCCAGGGTGAGCTCTGTGAATCTGCTGAGTGACAGAAGGGTAACCTTATTGCTTCCTTCGTCCATATTCTAATCTCAAATCAGCACAGCACTGTTAAATTCTACTTTTACCTCTCTCTCTTTTTGACTTTGCAAGAGTTCTATCCCAACACAGAAGGGAAGAGAAATGACAATTGGATCATGTACATATCTCACTTCTGGACTCCTCCAGCAGTACTGCAGCTGCCAGGCCAGGTTGCTCTGGTTTGTTAGCTATTTAATTCAGCAATGACTTACTCTATCTTTTGTATAAAAGAAACCACCTGAATCACAGCAGCTTTTCTGTATTCTGTCCCCAGCAGTCAGCTGGCTGTGGCTCCTGCAGCACTGGCTGGACACAGCAGCTGCAGATGCTCCTTTTCCCCAAATGAAACATGGCACAACAAGTTTTCAGCACTTGTTTTCCAGATACTGCTCTTACATAGAGAATGGGCTAAAGAACATAAAGTTATGCAAACTTCCTATCAGCATAATGCCAGGCATTTAGAAAACTGAATTGACCTAGTTTCTGATTTGTAGAATCAAGTAGTGACTTGCAGTTTAATATATGAAAAAAAAATCCTTAATTAAAAAATTGTGTAGGACACATACTCCTTCCTTTCAATCTCATACTTGTATCATGCTGTGCATGCTGCTAATTCAAAAGGCTGATATGATCACAGACAGCCCAGCTTCTAGGATTTACCATTCAAACACACTTGAACTGGCACGAAAAATGCAATAAAATAATTCTTTCAGACAAGTTTAGAGAGAGGTATTCCCAAAAGACAGAATTCTGGCTTCCAGCCACATAAAGCTTACACTTTGTCAATAACACAGTGAAGGAAGGCATGAATGAATTTTATTTCATTGGACAAGTGACTTGGAATACAGATAAGGCAGGGTGAGCATATAAACCTTTAAATAAATGTTTTAGCACTATCTGGAAGGGAGGAATGCAATTGATTCCAATCTTTTCTGACAGAAAATCAGTTCCTCTGAAGCTCTTGGGGCAACAAACACTAACTAAAAGGGTCTGTTACTAATAAAATCTTTAAGTACAACAAAACAAGATGTTGTCGTTTGAAATTAATAAGCCACAATTAATGCAAATTATTGCTCTGTAGTTTAATTGAAATATTAAACTCTGATATGAGGTCTTTGTTTTACTATGACTTTAAGAAACATGTAACTTTGAAGAGGGATTTTGAAAGAGTTCGAGGAAAACTCAGCAGAGCAATAGCTGATGAAACCCCCTGACAAAACACAGTGCAAACAGCAGCAGTAGGAATTCCAAACATTCTGTCATGCTCTGCTGGGGTTTCTCTCTAATGAGCACAACTGTGGTACCTGGAGCTGCTACAAAGAGTTAATAGAAAACACTGATTTCTGGTTGTGCCCCACATTCTCTGTTCTGTTTTGTGGCGGTTACCTCATACAAAGTTGTTTTGTGGAAAATCTTGACCTTTTCCTCCCTCTCTGCCTGTTTAAATGAACCTTGTTTTATTCTCTGCAGTGATACTACAAGCTGGATCAGTAAAAACTGCTGTTACAATTCTGGTTTTGCTTTGCAAAGACGTGTTATGCGTCAGAATGAAGGGGGGCATTTAGTGTTTTAGGAGAGCCGCATTTGGAATTTCTACAAGAGAAACCCTCTGCAAGTGGCAATTTCTTTTACATTATAAATCTAACTCAAACCAGTATATGGAGGTTCAGTTTTATTTGCAAAACCACAGGTTGATAAAATTTACAAATAACACTCAACATTATTCTCTTGGGGCCTGAGAATGACTGGTGTGGCTCAGAGAAGGGACTGTAATCAATCACAACCCGAATTTCAAATGAAATGGTGCCTCATTCCCACTGCCAATCCCATACCAGCTCATAGGAGCCACTATATTTTTAGTATTAAATGTTATTTTCCTTATCCTTTCCATAATGGAAGCAAAAATTGCAGAATAGAAAAAACGGTCTCGTGTTTGTACAAAGTACATTCGGTGGCTGCGTTAATGCTTTTAGCCTAAAATACGTAGTAGCAGTAGTACTACTACAGTAGTAATCTGTATTAGTTGGTAGAAAACACTTTTTACATTGAATTTGCTTTCAGGTTACTACTTACTGAAAGAGACCTTTTCAGATTAACACAGATAACACGGTTAATAGAATGGACAAAATCACACAACTCCAGGTACACATGCTTGCAATTGTTATTACCTAATAAAGAGCACTCAGGGTCTGTTTCTGTGCCTTCCCAGCCCATAAATCACAGAATTTCAGGATCCTAACTTCTGCCTTTTCATCTTAATTTTTATTTTTATTTTTATAAATAACTATTCAACCTTCAGACTTCAATGTGACAAGACTTTGGCCCCATACAAACTAAAAACACAAGCGGTGACCTCAAGATTTAGAAATAGAAAATTATATCTCTATTTTCATAATTCTACAGTGAGAGAGGCAATAGAATCTATTTCACTATCTTGTTACAGACATAAACCTCCCACACTCAGGGTAGCTATTTCTGAAGGGGCTGCCTTTCAGTTTTGCCAAAGAAAGCATTCAGCAACTGCATGGGAAAAAAAAAAATCAAGTGTTAAAGAATGGCCAACATTTTCCTTGCAGCTGATGGATGACTCTGTGTAGTAATCGATACTTCTGCACTGTTGAACCCAAAATAATTGCATAAAGTCTCCAGAGCTCAAAACTTTTCTCAGAAGCCTCTAAGAAATACATCCTAGAACTCTTAGCACCAGCAAAGGGTGGAATACAGGAACACAGCCCTTTGCACTCTCTTCTCTGAACTGCTTATTTCTGGCAACAGGCTCCATATGTATATGTTTTGAATAAATTTCTCGTTTTGAATGACACTAAAAAGTGTCTACATTCTGCAGTGAGGTGTCCTGATAGTTAAATCTATGAAAGAAACACTCTTGTACTTAGGAAACATTTTTAAACGTGCATTTTAACATTCCATCAACATGAACAGAATTTCCTGCCTTGTGACAAAGTGCTTCATATTTAAAGTCCTGAAAATGTTTCCAGATAATTTCTTTCGTGTTTTCTGTCTTTATGGAAATCTTTCAAAAGTTCTTCTTGATTTCAAATACATAGAGGTACCAAACTTTGCTAACTAATTTACATCCAGCTTTAATGACTGCAGATCCCATCAGTGGGCAGCAGGTGTTTTTGTTTTATACAAAAGCTGTTCAACTAACTACTGATTCTATAGGCAGTGCTGACACTGCAACTTTAAAAATGGCAACTTCTGAGGAATTGCTTAAATAATGAGAAGTTACTGATTGACATACCATGGAAAACTTTCAATGGAGTAATTTGACAAGTATTTCTATCTTCAGCTGAAGGCTACTTTTCTTTTGTTAAATATAATTTTCAAATACAGTTTTCCTTAGTGATGAAGAGTAGGCTAGTTGTGCCTCAGTAAAGAGCTGGCTGTGACAAATGACTGGATGAAGCAGTAATCTCAAAGATGACTTGAACAAAAAGTCAAATAAGAAAGATACCAACTATTGTAATTATAAACCCAAAAGTACCGTGTGACTTTGTCCATGTGCCAGAACATACAAGTCTTTTGAAGTTATAAAAATCCTTTTAAAGCACTTTTAAGCACTTAGGGGCTCTTTTAAAGAACTCCCTTCTTATTAGAAAAACAGGTAGCTTGGAGGTCCGGGTCAAGGGAGGTGTGTTTGGCAATTTAAATCAGTTCCTGTGTACTCTGAGGTTGTGTGTCCTGTCCTTAGAGCTGACCCAGTGGCAGATATGGCCTCACAGCTGGATGGCCCAGCACTAGCACCAGTTAGCAAAGGTTGCCCACAGCCACATTGCACAGAACTGGGCCTTTGTGCTCTCTAAGGTCCTTCCAGCCCTGAAACTTCCTTTTCCTTTTTGTTTTTGTTTCAAAACAGTGGTGTGTTCACAGTGTGGTACAGGGAGCACGCTCAGAATAGCATATGTGACATTTAAGAGTGAGCAACTACCTGGTATGGTAGCAAAGAACTGTCCTGGATGGAAGAACCAGGGTAGTGTTGGATACATCCTAATTTTCTGGGTAGAGCTTGTAACAAACTCCCCTTAAAAACAGGTTTATGTTTTCCTCTAGGACTAGCTGGGGCTCACTCCAGAAGGCAGTATGAAGTGAACCCATGTACTTTCAGTATGGAAAACTGTCCTACAGCAAAGCAGGGAGATGAGGAAGACTTTGCCTTCTGCTCCTCCACTGGAGGCATCTTCCTTAACTTGCTGTACCAGCTCTTTCATTTCACATCACTGCAGTACTTCCTCTGATTCCCTGTCCTCCTCCTGTTCTGATGACATCCTTTGCCAGCAAGGACGCTTGTGATACTGATTTTTCCAAATACAGCTAGTTGAAAATATTAAATGAATGCAAATCAAGCATTTGTGCATACACAGAGGGACGAATTTGGTTTTGATCAACTGAAGCTTTTTTCCAAATGTTGTCTCAAGACATTTCTGCTGTCTTTCTAAAATAATTAAAGCTTGTGTTGAGGGAGTTTTATTGTTGGGGGTTTTTTACTAGCTGTATCAAATAGTAAGGGAAAGCACCATAAAGATTTCAACATATCCAATTGTGCTTGCTTTCCTAAAAACTAAACCAAACCATTAAATTTCTTGTCAACAGGCAATGATTTTCGTGGATGACCCAGACTCACTGCACCTGTAAGTCTTTAAATAGCTGCACTTTCAGCTGCGACAGCTTCCAGGAGTAATTAATCCTGAACATGCTGTTTCACGAAAATGACTTGGTGATTTTAGAGCTGTGTTTTCCCTATAGTGAAAATGCCATGTTATTGCCATATCAAGCTAGCTGTCATTCCCAGCTGCCTTCGTGGAGCCAGTGGGATGCACAACTGCAAGGGAATCACTTTGCTTCCCTTGAAGCTGGGGAACAGCACTAAATCAATGGGCTCAGTGCTGCTAGAAAGAAGGATTCTGAGAACACCATCTGTTCCCAGGCAGATCAGGGGGATGATTTCAGTGTGTAATCCACACTGTCATCCCTCGAGTGTGTAAAGCACCAGGCTTGTGCCAGCTCCCACAGAGCACTGCCCCACACTGCTCCTGCTGCTTTCCCTCCCTGCTGAGCAGAGCAGGCTTGGGCTGAGCTCCCCCTCTGTAAGAGGGCAGTGGCACTCTGAATTCAGTCTTCAATGTAGTCCAACACAGGGAGCAAAGTCAAATCCATGAGTGGTTTCGCCATGGATACAAGCACACTGCATGTCTCCCTAACACAGCCTTGGGCACATAAGTGGTGTTATACAAACTGTGATGTTCTCAGCACAGTGTAAAGAAGTTGTACCTTGGAGGCACAGTTCTTACCTTCCTTCCTGTCCCACAGAGCAGCCATGGCTGGCACAGTCAGTCTGTCTGACCCCACTGGCCTCTTCCTCCGTGTGCTGCCTCTTGACAGGGATAAGGCCAAGGCTCTTCCATTTCTGTGCTCCAAGGCAAATGAACCAATTTCCTGTTATTCTGCACATTCAAAAAAGAAAAAGGCAAATTAACACAATATAAGGATAGAAAAGCAAGGAAAAGAAAGTTTGCTAAGTGATCTTAAGCAAGCTAGTGGTGTGCTACACTGTCCACCCTCGTCTCTGCAGCACCACCAGCAGCAGGTACCCCCTCTGATGTGGTTCACCTTGAAGGATGCTGCAGGAAGCTTTCATCCTAGAGAAATACCATGCAGATGGATTTGAGTCAAGATTTTTAGCATTTGAAATGAGCAAGGGAAGGTGATTTCTATTCCTGACTCTGGCACTGACCCACTGTCTGACTACTCAGCTCATTTTCTGTGGTCCCAAACTATCAATCCAGAAGTTCTGCCCACTGACTGTCAGGGCAGGATCAGCTCTTGGTAGGGAGCAGTTACTGCAATCACACTGAAATGTTTTTAATAGTAGAAAAACCAAGGTATGAGACATATAGCATTGCATTATGTGTTAAATACAGCTTTAATAGAAATGTTTTGTTGCAATTTGCCTTGCTTGACTTTTCTTTCACATACAATAAGAAATTGAAATAATTCACTAGAATCAAAGTGATGATTACAACATAACTTTAAACCCTGATTATATTTTCCTTTGTGGACAGTGTGTGTGAGGAAGGAAACATACAAATCACACACTAACTGGTTAACACATTTGAGGCACTCGATACTAAATCAGTGAGGCCTCATTTACTTCTAGTCTTAATTCCAGCATCCCCCCAAGGACCAAATAAATGTAAAACCTGGCTTTGCTGCAGTAATTTATTCTACTTGTTGAAAAGTCTTACAATGGGGTGTGTGATTCCAATAGTGAAAGAGAAAAGTAAGTATATACCTTAAGAATGAAAACTTCCTATGCTTCAGAAGCATTTCACTTTGACTTGTATTTGTTCTCTCATGAGTAACTCTTACAACTGAAGGTGGTGCTTAAATTGATATTAAATCATGGCCAGTCTTCGTGAACGAAGATTTGGGAAAGGTCTTTACCCTTCGAGCCTGCGCAGTGGATTTTTTAGGTGAGACACAGCGTGCGCTGAACTGAGCCCACCCTTTAATCCTGAGGTTCATCTGCCAGGGCCGAGCAAGCTTGGACAGTGGCAGTGAGGGTCTCAGGATATAGCTTTGTTTAGAGTGACCTTCTCTTAGATGGATGGCCTTACAGGGCTGATGAGCTCCATCTGCCCAGGGAAGTCCCCTGACCGGGAATCAAACCCGGGTCACAGCGGTGAGAGTGCCGCATCCTGACCACTAAACACCAGGGGGCCCCTGATGTTAAATATTACTTTATGTTTAACAAGGGCATCAAGTCAACACCATTTTAAAAACAAAGTAAGACTGGCAAAAGCCTATCAGTAGAGTGAATCAGGGGTTGGGAAATCCCAAGTGAAATCCAAGCATTAATAAAAGTCATTGCTGACTAAGAGAAATTCTAAAGAAAGGAGGCTACAGACAAGAAATCTGTTTCCAAAACACAGGATTTTTTGTATTTTTTCTGGTCAGCTGAATTTACTATTTGAAGAGATTTCCTATTTTAACTCCTCATCATGTTAATAACATTAACTAACAAATACAAGGAGATCTTGTTTTCAAAGCCATGCTCACTGGTTGATACTAGGATATTTTATTTTATATTAGTAATGATTTTACAGTAAACATTGGGACATTTATAGGAGAAACTAGCACAGCATTTGACAGGGCTTTGGGTCATTGCTCTGCACCTGCAACAGTGCTCTGACAAAGGACAGGATACTGTGTGATGGAAATTAAAGCCTCAAAACACAGAACCCATATGTGTTACCACAGGAAAAAAATGGTACCAAGCTGAGGGTGTTTTGTATGAGGTCATAATTTTTGTTTACTGTATCTGTTAAATTATTTAGGAAACCCCTACTTAGTTTATTTTTTAAAACAAAATATTCCATGCCTTGATGTAATTTTTTTTCTTTGTGCAAAAGAACCTGTATTCAAAGCTAGAATTTAAGCACAGGCAGTGTTAAATATGAGTGTGTGGATTTGGGGATTTTGTTTGCTTGAGTTTTTAAAAGAAAAACTTTCAACATTTTTGAATAGGCAACTTTGTAGAAACCAGTAGTGACCAGGAGCAATAGTCTGAGCAGACAGCGTTGCTTGTTTTTCAACAGGACTTTTTCATAACCTGAATGTGGTTCTTATAACTACTTACCTCATAAAATCAGATCTGGTAGTCCTCAAGATTTCAGCTCTCTGTGACAGACAGCAGAGAGCATACAAAACCTACCTAACTGCATTTCTGCTATTTTTTTTTGTAGGTAGCATTCCTGTTCGTGTATTAGACACAGACAGCAGTCCCAGAGACACACTGCTTTCCCTGCCTGCCCTTTGCCTCAACTCAGGTGAATATAGTTTTCCTCCTTCCCTGCATACATCACAGAAAGCCACCCAAATACTTCAAAGTAACACATATTCCTTGTTACCTCCAGTTAAAGATGGTAACATCAGGAAAAAACTTTTCCCCCAGAGGGTAGCTGGGCACTGAACAGGCTCCCCAGGGCAGTAGTCATGGCCCCACGGCCGCCAGAGCTCCAGGAGTGTTGGGACAACACTCTCAGGGACATGGTGGGATTGTTGGGGTGTCTGTGCAGGGCCTGGAGTTGGACTTGATGATCCTGATGGGTCCCTTCTAGTTCAGCATATTCTATAATTCCATGTTCTTCATGATCAGTGAGCTGACTGCTTCACCCCATAACCAAAAATTAGCGCTGGTTATAACCCAACAGTTTACCTAGAATGAAATTAAGTTTTCATTAAACTGCAAGGTGAAGGTAACTAGCCAACTTCTGAGTGGTTCCTATTTTAACTGAGCAGATCTAATTTCAGGTTTCTTCGAAGTTCAATCCTTCATGTCCTCTCCACAGGAGTAAACCCTCATCCCTCATAAGGCCACTGTTCTCCTTCATAGCTCCTGTGCTAAGTGACCCCTCTGTCCCCATTGCCTGCTGCTGACGTAGTGAGCAGAGTTTAAAACCGAACACTACTTGCTGGTTCCCTTTTAGGCACCACCATGACACACACAAATAGACCCTGAGCCAGTTCTGAGACCTGATCCAGCTGAGACTGAGTATTACCAAAAGCTGTTTTAGCTGCAGCCACACAGAGGAGCACCAGAGCCCCAGGAGCAGGCTGGGAGAGCAGGGCAGGACAACAACAGCCTGGATTTAGATCGGCTTAACTCATAACAGGATTAAATCCCGGCATCAAAAGACACAAACTGGTAGGATTTAAAAGAATATGACACTTACTGTGTGCAATTCTGAGAATGACTTTACCATGCCCCCTTTTTTTTTCTGTGTGAAGGGGCCTCTCAGCTCTCTGTCACTTCTTTATCAGGGCTTGGGAATCAGTGCCTTATGGAAAAGTGTGTCAGTGCCCATCAGGTAAATCAGTGAGCCCTGCCTAATTCTAGTGCAGGGCACCATTCCTCCATCTTACTCTTCATGTGCAGTCATACCAAAGCCTGGGATTGTGGGCTAGAGCCTGACCCTTTCCTCTCCATCCTTTACTCAATACAGTGCCACCTTTTTAACTAATAAACTTGGCTCTCCACGTGCTCCAGCTCTGTCCAGATAACCTCACTGACAGACATGCTGAGGAAACATCTCCCCAGTTCCTATTTCTTTGATGTAGTACCTGGGTGACAGAAGATCCTCTGAGCTGTCTGGATCAATCAAGACAGAAATATCAAAAAACTCTAGAGAACTTTGTCCAAAGAAGTCAAGTGAAGAAATGTAGCTGTAATGTAAACACACCCACATGAGGGAGCAGCTGTGAGAGGCTGAGGATCACAGTTCGGAACTTTGTGCCTAAATATAAATTCAGTTCTGATCTGGATCTGGCCGGAGCACTTTAGCTGATACATCTGTGTTCAAGTAGTAAGTGTTAGAATATGTGGGATTCAACACAAGTTCACAAAATTTCAGCTCAGACTCAGGTCTTGCTGAAACATCACTGACTGCGCATACTGAGAAACAAGACCCACAGAGTATGGTAGATGTAATGAGAATTAAGTGTGGGCAGCTACAACCAAAGACCAGTGAAGTTCCAAACACTGACCACAGTCATTCACGAGAAAATACTCAAACCATGAAGCAATGTACACATGCAGTTACAAGCAGTTTTTCACTGAATAATTACTTCAGATTTTCATTAGATACTCATCTTTTTCCTTTACATATATAAAACTTGGACAAATGACTGTAGAATAAAATGAGTTCTCTGTAAAAAGAGCACTTTTGAGGGCTGAATTTGCATTTGCCTTTTCTGAGGTTGCCACTAAAACTTTTTGATCCTCCTGAACCTTGGCTTACCCAACTCTTCTGTGAACAGAGTTAATGGAAGGAACAGCAACACCCCTCCTCTGGTGATCTCTCCACACTGAAAATTCATGAGCAGGCCAGTTACACAGCATCCCTCTTCCCCTCACAGGCACACTCAGCCCTCTCATTTGTGAAGTTAATTTAGTGAGGTTAAATGACACAGTATATCTGACTACATTTTCTCAGCTCCAGCTGGAGCCCAGTCAGGGTTCCCAGGTAGGGAAAGGAATACTCTCCCTGCCTTGCTTTCATACCTGCTACAAAAAGAATTGCATTATCCTTCCCCCAGCCTCAATTACCAGGCTGTGGAAAGAACTCCAATTAAGTGGTTAGCCATAATGGCATGGCAGCCCTTCAGGAAACTGCCTATCTAAATAGAGATGTACGGAAGGCAGTTTTCTCTCTAATAGTGATGCATTTTCAATTTATGCAATACAAAGTGCATTGGTCTGCAGTGTCCCTGGCTACTGATGATTAATAGCCCATACACTGCAAGGGGCTACAAAGAAAAGTGCCAAGGGAAGCAGATGCAGTGGGTTTTATATTATCATGACTGCAACAAACTCATTCAGTGGTGTCAGCTCTGACTGCAGGATTCTGATTATGAAATATGATGCGTGTTGAATTTAATGGCTTTCTCTGCCCTTCTGGTGAGTTCACTGCTTTCCAATGTCATTTTGTGTTCTCATCTGAGTGGTAATAAAAGGAATATCATTGACTGTGCTAGCTCTGTAACCACTGTGTGTTTTACAATAAATTGTGTTTCAGGACCTTTCTACCCAGGAGAGTGTGCAGGGCCAGAAAGTAATATTCCCCAGTTCTCCAATATGAAGGCTTCCTGTGAGAGAAAGGAAATTATGCAGGACTGCCCTTCTCTTGAGGCATTCCTTATGTGAGCAGGACATCTCTTTTTCAAGTGGTTATATAGTAAAAAGATCAGTTTGGATTGCAAATAATAATAAAAAAATCCAAATAAACAGCTACTGCTACAGAGCAGAAATTATGATACCTTGATGACCGGAGGATAAAACTTGTTTAAAATAAAATGTAAATAAGGAACCTGGACATACATGGTGTCACCCATGTAGGAACATAAAGTCAGGGGAGACATCTAAAGGGGGATTTCTTCATCCAGCAAATCATTATTCTGTCCAACCTTTCAGTGAGCTGTGACCTACACCACTAAGTCAAGATCTTACTTGCTGGAGAAATACAGGTGTAGCTGCAAAATCCTCTAATACCTGCAAAGTCATTATATTGGTTTCTCAAACAAAATAAGCTTTGCAAAAATGCATTATGTCAGTGTCAGTGTTAAAGGGTGCACACCAGATTCTTCATGCTGCCAACCAACACTGACCAAGCTGGGATGGCTCTATCCCAGCAGGAACAATACAGATCTGTGCAGAGAGAAGAGATAGAGTCTCAAAGCTGAGATATTTTGCCTTACCTGAAGGAATTCCTGCGGTTCCATCCTCATTGCCCATATCCATCTCCTGCCTGTGTGAGCAACACTGGGGGCTCTGTCGCTCCCACAGCTGCATCAGTCAGGGAAAAGCAACATAATAGATAAATAGAAAAAAACAGTCTGTGAGATTCTCAGATAAATACACCTGTCTGATCTTTCACCTTGGAATCTACTGGAGCCAGCATGAAACGCTGCAGCAACAGCTGGATCAGTGGTTGTGTGAGCTGGAAGGCAAGTCCTGTCATGTAGACGGGGTGAGACACAACCACATTGTTCCTCTTTCGACCATGAAGAGGCACATATCAAAGCTTACTCACTTTTGCACTTCACAGTTTCATGACTGGCCAAATCTAGAGAGCAGCAGTGAAATGGCAAGAGGTGCTTCTCATGAGGAGCAAAACCATCTCCACTGAGGCAGGAAGCACCTGACACAGAAAGAGTATTTTTGTCTTTGTAAATGCACATTCCAAAGTTCACCTGTGCTGTTTTCTTATCTACAGCCCCCTCTGATGGAGTACTGCTCTTTCTAAAAACATAAGAAATGTTTTTCCAAGTAGGAGGACAGAAAGTTATGCACATACATTTCAGTTCACTACAGTCTGAATCCAGGGCTGGGGCTGTATCTTTAAAGTGATGAAACCAAACTGCAGAGGCCATTCCTAAGAATTTACAGTTAAGGTGGAAACTCACCTTTACAGAAGTAAAGAAGTATGTTTTTCTGGTTTTTGGAAAAAAAAGATCACCACCAAACCAGGACACAGTCCCGTTAACACCACAGAGAGGTGCACACAGCCACATACAGCCAGCGCTGCCACAGCTGAACTCTGCCTTTAATGTAGTGAGTTTGCATTCAGCAGTTCAATTGTATCCCACACCACTTCATTTATTAGGTTTTCATAAAGAACCTAGGAATGAAACTTCCCCTTTTAGGATAAACCAGAACGTTTTTAACCTTGTTTTTGTGTCTGGTTGAAATGTCACTGGTATTCTCAATCATATTTTATACATGAACACTTAAAAAGCTTTGCCTAGAGGATAAATGAGAATTGTCTTTTGTCCTTTCAGACTATACTTCATATATTTTCACATAAAAATGTACTGAAACAAGATTTAAAACTGTTATACATTTCATTGAGATCTACCTCCAGAGGGAAAAAAAAAGCATATTAACATTTAACATGGTGGTTTTGTCTTTCTCCCTGTTTGCTGAAAAACTTGCAACAGTTGAAGGGTAGAAATGTCAGGCAGAAATTGTGATCTGCCTCAAAATTAAATTATATATTGCCATAACACAACAGAGCCTTTGTCCTTTCTGGAATTCTCAGTTCCAGTAGAGAATCATCAAAGGGGGTAAAAATGAAAGAAAATAGAGAACAAAGGCCCCAGGAACATTATAATCAGCTTGACAAGCCAGTGGCGGTGTTGCCTGCTACAACCATCTTTTGATTTCCTCTGGAATGCAGGTACAAGCAGGCGCCTGTCTCGGGGCACAGCACAGTGCAGGGACACAGGAACAGGCCACTGGTTGTTGGGCTGGAAACACAGAGAGGCCTCAGCTGCTGCCAGTGACTGAGGAACAAAGGAAATCTCCTGCAAAATGCAGACTATCCTCCCTCCTGCTGTGCTCGGTGCTGGTGTCTGCTGTTTACAAGCAGAGACATTGCAGCCGTCTTGGACCCGGCAGAGACAGCTGGCACTGAAACAGCAGCCCTGTCAGAAACTGCATCCTTGAGTCTCCTCTGCCCAACAGCCCATGAAGTGCTGTGCTCAAATTTAGATGTCTACATGAACAGTGAGACCGATCCAGCACTGAGAGGGCCAGAGCAGGCCAAATGCATCCAAGATGTTCTTCCTGGGCCAGCAGCAACTCTGCACAGTGAAAATTACCTCAGCAGGTCAAGGCAGGAGAGTTTCAAGCAGGTAAAGAAAGGTTTACTATGACTAAGATGAAAGTCAGCTGAGTTATGCTGTACAGATGGGAGAAGGGAAGGAAGATGATCTACTCCCTATAGTGCCCAGTATCAGGTGCATTTCTTATTCTGAATGTATTTCTTATGCTTGAAGTTGCAAATTTTGTCCTCAAGTTCAAAAAAGCCTTTAAGCACCTGCCTTTTTGTGTTGACTTCAGTAGGGCCTCAGAGCAGCATGTGTGCTTGAAACAGAGCAAGCCAACATGTTTACATCCATCTTTCTGACCACTCACCACAACATCACCAATCCCTAAAATCCTGTCTGCGGCAGCTCTGGTGTCCCTGCACAGTGCATCCCTCGGTCTGGAAGCCTTTTGCTTCAGATGACTACAGTTAGCTGGCTTTGTGACCAAGCTTGGCATTTCAGGAGCTCCTGTGCTCTCCCACCAGAAGCACGAGGCAAGGCTGGATTTCACCTGGAGTACCTGATTGCCAACAAGTGCTCCTTAGTAACACCCAAAGCCTCCACAGCCTTGCTGTATGATTTATGAGAGATTGTGATGGTGATACACATGAAATACCACACCACCAAGGGTAGTTTGCCAGCTTGGGCTGGACAGAATTTTGCACCAGTTGTGCCTGTACAAGGGCACATGCCAAGAATTGTTATTTTGTTATTTTTCCTCAAAGGCCATAACTGAAATGCCCTGGTGGGAAACATGGAAATCCATCAACTTTCCTGCAATCCTTTAAAGAAAATGAATAACAAAACCAACAAAATTTCTTCCTTTTTTCTTTGTTAACAGTAGATTTTCTCCTAAAATGTTGTTGTAATTCTGTTTAGGAAGACGCAGCTACAAAACCTGATGGGCTTGAAGAGCAGTTCTAGAATTTGCTCCTTACTAACAGCATTCTGACATATTCAGATCTATCAGACTCTATAAAGCTACCCATAGTCGGTGTCAGTTTAATAATGGGAGAAAGGAGCCCTATATTCAAGGAAGCCCCAAGATCTTTCCCAGTGCCCCTGCAGGAGCGGGGAACAGAGCAGGGGTTTTCTTCTCATTCCATCCCTCCCAACCATGGCTGTTTTAAACCGAGTGGGCACCTCCATGCTCTTAAACTGAGATAGCAGGGCAGCCTCTCAGCTGTACAGGGCAGGGAGGATTAATATTCTTGGAGGTTTTCCTTAGTCTACAGGAAGCCAGCACAAAGGCACTAATAACCTCTTCAAGTAGAGAACATTTTCTCATGGGGATAGTAGCTCAGGGATAGAGCTTTTATACTATAAAGTAACATTATCTTGTATGAAAAGTAACTGGTTTTGGCTCTTTAGTGCAGAACTAAGCTACCTTAGTTTTACCTGTGCATTTGCACCTGTGTAAGGAAAATTTTGAAATGTCAACAAAATGTGTTTTAAGGAGTCTATCTTATGCCTCCTCTTTTGCATTTGTTTCATAACACAGAAATAGAAATTAAAGGCCTTCACTACAGTTCAGGCAGCTTGCCAGTACCTATTTTATAGCAATAAAATATGTACAAATTAAGGAATCTCATGTGGAAAATTCATTCAACAGCCTCAAAAGCCAAGTGAATGGTAATTACTTCAAACACAATGTGGTGGCAATCAGGCAAGATTGGATCATGCTATTAAATGTATGTCTAAATTTTTAAGAACCAAGATAATTATGAATTATGAAAATAACTCAGATAATGCAATACCAAATACAGTGTTTGTGGAATAAGAGAGATCTTTAAGGAAGAGAGAAGACTTCATTCCAACAGCTGCATAGAAATAACTAAAGGGCAAATATGGGGCTGATATTTTATTTCCCTACTTCTAGCCATCATTTTATACTTTAGGGTGGCTCATGGATGCCTTGAGGTATGGAGCAAGTGAAAGCATATAAAATAAAATTCAAGTAAAAGGATTTATCCTGCTTACTAAAAGCAATGGCAGCTCCTTCTAGCTCACATTCATATATATTGCAGTATAAAAACAAATTAGCCTTCTTAGTTCCTGTGTAAGTTTTCTTCAATCTGGAAAACAATTTCCGTGCTCATCCACTTATGCAATGCCAGCTGAATAAACCCAGTTCATTCCCCACAGGTAAAGCTGAACAGAACTTTTGAAATAATTAACCACCAGAACAGCATACCTAAGGGTATGGTTGAAATTCCTTCTATGAAATCTTTAGGACTACACATTTTGCTACAAACATGCCAAACGACAACCAGCTGTAAGAGGCTAGAAAACCTCTTGGATAATGCTGAGTGTCACACTGGTTGACAACAATAATTTTGTAGGTGAGCATGAAATCAAACATAGTAATTAGTAGCGGAGAAGGAGTTGAAGAGGGAAGTTCTCAAAGGCAGATCATCATCTGCCTCTCTTGGAAGAAAAATTAGGCCCCAGACTTTGCAAAATCTCTCCACAAGCATCCAGCACACTGGAGCCAACTGCATATTCATCACATGCCCAAGGATTCGAGCTCTGTTTTGCTGTGGATTATGTTGGAACATTTACAGGTTTCCCTTGCTCAGATTCGTTTTGCCCAAAGACATGCTCAAGGACTGAAGAGAGAATCTGCCACAGTAGAAGCCCATGACATTACGAATGGCACAAAAAAGTGAGTAAAGGAAGAAAAATGTTTACTTCATTCAAGAAGAGCTCTGGGACACCAGTGACATTTTCAGCAGAAGAAATCAGATTTTGGAAGCCATTGCCACAAGATGCTGAGGGTGTAAAATAAAAACTTAAAGAGGGATTGGACACACATCACAGAGAATAAATTACTGTAAAACCTAACAGTGCTCATATAGCTTCTGGCACAGGAGAGCTGTGCTCCTCTCCTGTCTGGGAGCTGTGGGAGCCTTTCTGGGAAGAGCTCCCTCAGTTCCAGCCCTCAGTCAGTGCGTGCACTGCATTTTCTGCAGTGTCAGCCCTGCAGGTCATGGCATTGCTAAGGTAACTCCACTCAAGTCAGGGCACTCCAGGGAGGGATTCGTCCAATGTAATCATTTTTGTCTGCAAGAACTCTAAGCCAGTTGAATAATTTATCCAACTGTTGTGCACTGTAACTCTATTCTAGTAGATGCAACCTATAGTGCAGAGGGTGCATCAATATAGCTCAGCCAGGAGAGCAGAAGATTCTCTAGAAACCACTTGTTAAGGAAAAAAAAGAAAACCTTCTTAAATATTTTTTTTTAAAAAAGGAGAATATTGAGAGAGACTATCCTCCCTCTCCAAGTTAAATGAAGTAGGAAAAGGTCTTAAACCATAACCACCACAGTGGGAATTCCATACATTCTCTTAGTTCCTATTTTTATTAGAAATTGAACAGGACTCCATAAAAAGGTCAAATAAAGCATGTGCCTTCATTTCTTCATTTTCCCGAGATGATTTGGTTTCACCGAAGATCAGCAAGATAGAAAAAACAACTTTGAATTGCTCAAAGCTATTTAGAAGACGCTTTCTTAAAAATTTACAGAATAAAAACAACATTCAGCATTACAGGTCCCGAGTGCATTTCCCATGTGCCCAGCAAAGGCTGGGCAGTTACAGTGCACAAACACAGCCACAGTCCAGTGGCTCAAGAGAGGAAAATTGCCACTATCACCCTCAGGATTTCTTTTTAAAATCACAATTCTTAAGACATAGTTAAACCATGCTGATGGTTTAATTCTAACTCTTCATGGATTTCTGAACTGATACTGCCATTTGCTCCATACAGGGCCCTCCCCTCGCACTGCTGCACCCAGGATCTGGCTCCTGAGCACAGTGGCTGATGTACAGGGTGTGCCTGTGGCTGACCCGTGAGTGAGGACCCAGCCCAGGTGACATTAAGCTCAGTCCAGCACAGCAGCAGCTCAGTGGAACTGCTAACTCTGCATGATCAGCTTTGGCACCTCCGACACCGTGCATTTGCTTGCAATGTCACATCCACTGTGGGATTTGCACTGGGGGTGCACTCACCCACACTGGGAGAGCACCACTTCCTAATACCTCTGTTTCTAGTACCTAGTACAGCACTCCAACATCCAAAAGTGCTGCAAAAACCAGAGAAAAAAATTTACCTGTTAAGGGTAGAACTGCCTGACCAGACCAAGAGTATTTTGGCTGTAACAATACCCACCCAATTCCTTCATAGCAGCACTGCTGGTTGTTTTGTCTTGCTACAAGTCCGACAGGAAAACCCAGTTTCTCAATGTAATTTGAGAATGAATCATTGTTTTCTGGGGAGTTATTATAATTATCTCCCTTTGTTAACACCAGCAACAAGCAAGGCCTGGCATCAATTAGAAAAAGATAACACTTCATTGATCCCCAAACATCCCAATCTTTTGTTGCTGTAAACCAGCTGACAGTGCCTTGGCTGTGTCACCAAACACAGCTCTAACCATGCCCAGGGTTGGGCATAGCCTGGAGCTATCTGGGGTGACTGAAGGGATGAGCCACATCACCCAGCTCCTGAGGGACAGGGAAGGTAAAGCTCCCAGCCCCTTCCTGCCCCCTCCCCAGCTCCTGAGGAAACTGTCCACCAACTACTGCTTCATATGCATGTGCTGGTCTGTAACTGAAGCTCCCTGAATGAGCCCTGTCTGAGCAGCCTCTCTCCAGTGCTACTGTCAGACCCAGAGGTTTTTGTGCCCAAGCAAAGCCCAAGTGCCTGTGAGCACTCCTTGGGCTGGCAATGACTGACAGCAGAACAATCTCCTAGTGAAAACCCTGGCCTACTTACTGCACCTTGCTCTGATGAAGGAATTTAATCTTGCAGGCAGTTCAGCAGGTGCACTACCGAGGTGCCCACCTTGTGGAATTTGTATTTTTTTTAAGCTCACTTAAGTTTTCAATCCAGAATCTTATTCTTTCAAGTGCTCTTTCTCCTCTCTAGGCTATCTCAAGCACTGGACATATCTTTTCTCTTTTTTCTGGAAGTTATAAATGAAAAACAAGCATTTTAAAATTATTTGAATACTTGGAGAAGGAATTACTTGTCGATATTATTAAGCTATATTTCTCTTCTTTTAAACCTACTAGTAAAATATCAGTTAAGATCAGGCATAGGAACTATGACCTCCCTCCATTCATTCCTGCCTTTATTCTTTACTGACTTTTTAGCCTCTAGCAAAGACACCTACTGGGAAACAAGAAAGAAATTACAGCTCTGGCAGTTCATAAATTTCAAAACAAAAAAAAAAATATTAGAAAGCATAGTAGCGAAAGAAGAAATCTGACAACAGGCAAACAGTGAGGAAAAAGTGGATAAACTAACGGTATTCCTTTTTCATGTTCAGCTAAAGTAAAAAGGATCTTAGAATATTTCACAGATTATTTTAAAAGAGCGGAAGATTGTGGTGTCTCAAAGGAGAAAATGGGAGAATATGGTTTCATGATGTTTTGCTGCTTCAAACTTGCCATATATACTTCCTGTTTCTCACCTACCACATTTTTTCTCTACCTTCATACTTGGGCTATATACATGTTCTATCAACATCCTGTACCTCCTCCTATGGAAGAAGAATCCTATTGAAAAGGATTCATCCTTGAAATCCTAATATTTTGTAACAAGAAATTTAAACCAACGTTGTTTTGGAAAAAGTCCCATGTCTATTTTATCCCTCCAGTGTTCAATCACCATGAATTCTTTTGCAGAACTGGCAACAGCAAATTGTCTCAGGACTTTCATTCTGTGCACAGTCACTGCTGAACCTTAGTTTCTGATGCTGCCATGTAAGTGCTCTGTAGTTACTGTACAATAACAAAAAACCAAATATAACATTCAAGACGTGATCAGAAAATGACCACTGATACATATTCCAACATATTGGAAGTGGCAGATGATGCCTTCATTATGGAGCAAATATCCCAAGGAGCTCGCAAGGGTAATTCCTGTTTTCCTGCTAAAAGATGAAGGTCCAATACAAGTCCTGATTTTCTAGGGGACTGTGTATATATGTGTGGTTTAATTTAAATAGCTTGGCATTTCACAAAATAGATACCAAAATTGATTTTGCCTCCTTCAGGCTAAACATGGGGAAATCCTGACTGACAGAATCACCTGAGGGTAATAAATCTGTCAAGTGTTTTGTTAAACAGCAATTCAGTCTGAAATGCTCCTTGGCATTCTGGAATAACAATGGGCTACTGTAATATGTGATGCATTAATTAGAGAGTTGACAAGAAAATTACCCTTCAAGCCAAGATTACTAAAAACTTTACTAGGCATTTTCCCCCCTCTGGTGTTAAATACAGTATTCAGTGTAGCCCTCCCAGAGGTTTTGCTCACTTCCCCCTGCAGAGTTAACCAGCATGGCAATAAAGGTCCAGGGAGAGCTGCACTAATATTTCACTGAGACCACTGGCTGCTTCCCCAAATTTTATTATAGCTGCTAAATGCTAAATGATGAATATCAACATCAAAAATGGCTTTGGCTTTTCTCAGTGTTTTTCTGATAAAAAAAAAATAAAATATTGCTTTAATGTGTGACTCCATTTACATCCTACAATAGGTATGCTTGTGGAGCCCTGGCAAAAAAACCACCTCAGCTTTCAAACACTCATATACTGGTGAGAGAGAAGGAACTCCCAGCCCTGAAGGAAGTGCAAAGATGTACATCAGTATAAAGACCCAACAGAAATGTTCTGTTATGAATAGAACAGAATTTGCTTGTTCTCCAGGCAAACTCCTCTCTGATCCCTCTGACAGTTCCTGCAACTGCTACAGCTCAGGACTAAATCTGGACACCCTCAGCGAAGCGGTGCAGTGGTGCTTCAGCACATGCCACCCCCCGAGCTGTGAGCTGTCTTCAAAACTACAGCGTACAACAGGCAAATTCTCACCCAGCAGCATCCTGACTGCAGGATGTAGAAACACAAACAGATTTCAAGGTCCTGAGGGTGCTGTAAGTACAATGGACTTTCCTCCGTTATAATTCCTTCTAGGATGAACTTTTATTCAGAAATTTTGGGATGTGAAAAATTTCATGTATGAAACAAACTCTGCATCAAAGATGATTAATTCTTAAATATTTTACATTAACTTTCTAAATGCAATTACCAGTCATGCATTTGCTTTTTTGAGTTAGAATCTCTCTCAACTTCCAGCCCAATTCTCTGGTGAACGTTCAGCATTCATGCACTGCTGCTGATATGGAAAAGCACTTCTAGTATTGCCAAGACAGAAGTGCTTACTACCAAAGAAATGTTTCAAAACTGTACTGAAATATACTCTGTGGAGTTGAAAACGATGTGTTAGAACTAAAGAAAATATCACACCTGTTGTAAATTGAATTAAAATTCAAAGACGTCTTATAAGTATAAAACTGAACATTCAATTTCTTACAATTTGAGGTAAGAGAATGATTTATAATCAAACATATCTGGAAAATGACACCACTGAGATTTGTCACCCTGAGGAATAGCCTGTAAGGATACATGTTTTTAGCATAATGCCATACTTCTTTTTAACTGAGTACAGAGAAATTCTTAGGTTTTGCAGTTGAATTTTAAAAAGTTACATCTTTCATAGACTGCTTTACTGTAGGTTCTGTAAACTCACTATTACAATAAATGAGCAGGAATCATGCATTAAAAACCACTCCAGTTTCAACTGTTATAAACCCCACTTTAGTAAATCACATTACCTTGTAATTTATTCTTATGTAGCATGCATTTCCCTTTAAAATCACTTTCTTTTCCTTGGGCATCTGTCTCAATGACTTTCTGACTCACCTCTTGGTTCGAAAGCCTACATAACTCAAGCAAAATCTTTCCATTTACCTCAACAAGCTGTATATTACTCTCCTCTTCAGAAGTTGTGAGGAGCTGGGTACCATAACATCGTTTTTTTCAAGGAAAGCTTCAGATGAAGCAACAGTGTGGACTGGATGCTTGAAGAAAGCAAATGAAATAATACATCGTGCTCTCATGGTAACCACAAGAGGAGACTCATCTGAACAGCAGGATCAGTGAGTTAACACTGACAGAGGTGTCATCTCAGAGCTGCTGTTAATAAGCCAATGTGGGCCCAAGTTACATCTCAGTCCTAGATGTCTCTGACCTTGAGGAAAATACAGCTGGGATGTTATGGCTCAAGTCCTGCTACAGAAGTCAAGCCTGTCTGTTTTCAGTCCCAGCTGGCAAACGGCTTAAGACTCCCGTGATACCTGCACCTTTATAGAATGAAAAATTACAAAATTTCCCAGATGAAAGCACTCTGGCAGAGAACTGACATAGGATGAGGTCTGGCTCACGGGAAGGAAATTTAAGAAGAGACAGAATGCGAAGGATGCATTATGGCAACACAAACAGCGTGGAGAGAAAGGAGGTTCTGTCCAGGGTAAATCAGTGCCTGGCAAACACTAAAATATGAAACTTGAAGCCTGTCATTTCCAATGTTTGAAACCCTCTTCTCATTCCTCCTACCACATATCCATGGGCTGCACTGACAGAGTCCCAGTTCATCAGCTTTTAAGCAGAGCTTGACACTGAAGAGCTCTAACTCAAGGGGCTTGTGGTGGTTTAAATATATTTCCATCACTAGCAGATTTCTTTCCCCATTACACCCTTTAGAGAAGGGATCAGATTTCTTTTAATCTCTGTACATCACCTCAACATTTCATAATGCATCAAGAGAACCAACAGAGAACAGAACAAAGAACAGGCCTAAAGTCTTCCTTACAATTTTCACTTACTAATTTTTGCTTTATTGACTTAGTGTCTTCCCCAGAGAACAGAGGCAGCCACATTGCCCAGGTACACTTGTCACATTTCATCAGAAAGTTCAGTACATTGTTTTTGCCATTGCTCCATTCTGATTGTCAGACCCATCTAATGCAAACAAGAACACTTGTTCCACAGCTTCATCAGATCTGCAGCTTTGAGAATTCAGCTGTGACCACAGATTTCAAGCAGCAGCCACTGCTCAACACTCTGAAGCTTCTCAAATGCTCAGTTACACCCACAGCCCAAACTATACAGCTCAGCCGTATCTACCTACAGCTGCCCAACATGATCTAGTGCTGTCTAGAGTATCTTATCACAGATCTCTTCCTCAAGTAATCATTTAATCTTCTTTTCAAACAAAGTTAAGAGATTAGGAGTCTAAGTCTTTCTTTTCAAATCTTCCTGTAACTCTTTCCCAAACACCTTCCAATTTGCCAACATCCTTTTTGATGTCCACACGTCACACTTGGACACACATTTCTATTTGTCCAGTAAGAGTACTCCGAAGCTAATCAGCACAGTTCTTTCTATTAAGCAGTTTTTCATTTTACAGCTTTGCTTTCACCATACATTGCTGTTGGGCTGCACACACTCTGTTTATCTGTGCTTCATTCCAACTAGGCTTGCTTTGGTGGGAAGGAAAATAATGTAAATGCTTGCTTTCACACACAGTTTAATTTGTGCTTGCAGTAGATCATACACAATTCCATTACACCTGCTTCCAAAAAGAGGTGTTCCTAAGATTTTAGTACTGGGGGCCAGAAGGACATGGGAAGACACCAACATTAAAAAAAAGCAAAAAGCATTGCCTAACTTGAGAAAAGAAATTAATGCCCTTGGCCCATTACAGCCCAGGCCACTCATGGCCTAGCTCTGCACCAGCAAAAGTGTCCATGAGCTCCATGCTAAGGAGAAGAGGATGCTGCATATGTCAAAGTGGAACCTTGGTTGTGATGACTTTGAAGATATGAGGTTACAAAATGGAAAATCTCTTTCCAACAGGCAGTACAATTCCAATTGGCCATTACAGCATAAAACTTCCAAGGATTACTGGCAACTTCAGGAGGAGGCAACTGTGCAGCTATAAAACATCTGGCCATATTTCACAGAGCGAACACACACTTTCTAGGGCCCCACTTCAGAGTTCTGCAAGAGCAGCCCTGGTTGCTGGCAAGTACTGCTGAGTCTCCAGAGCCCATGATACTGTCCCAAATCAAAAATGCCACAGCCAACAAATCACCAAAGGTATTTTTACCAGGAATCACATAATTCACATTTTTCATTCCCACAGAGAACATTTTCTAGATATCTCCCATGATAATGCCCTCTGCATTGTCACTGACAGCAGCCAGGCTCGCTGACTGAGCACAGCACAGGCCAGGCTCGCTGGTTGCATTATCATGAAATGCTTTAATTGCATTAAATACTTAACTCTGCTCACTAGAATGGTAAAAAGGCTGGAGAAAAAAAAAATAAAGAAAAGCTTGCAGAAGGAGAGGAAGCACAAGAGGAGGTTAAAAGCAAGCAATAACTTTAGAGCCATAGCAATTGGTGACAGCAGGAGACTCCAGGTACCCATGTGGTCAGTACTAAAACCTCTGTTCTCCCCTGTCTTAGACATAGGCATTTTCATACTCTCCAAATGAAGACAGTAAAACAGCATTAAAAGAAAAAAAATCAACAACTTTACTACAATTACATGAGTGCAACAGTGAAAAACAACGAAAGCAGCTTGGCATTTTTATAAGACAGTTCAAATAAAAATTAATGGTACATATAATAATAATTCCAAAAGTATTTTGTTTCCATTTACATGCAACTGAGAGACAATTTTTGGTGCATTTGGTTTTATATGTGTATATGCAGCAAAGTGAAAATTCTGTATGTGGGAAAATAAATAAGTGGTTATATGACTGGTTGACAGCAAGATTTGTAGAGCTAATTAGCTCAATGAATAGTAAAGGCACTCAAAAGTAACAGCTCATCAAATAGTTCTTCATACAAGAGATATCTGTCTCCCTGCCTGTGCTGAATAAATATCTTTACTGTTTTCCAGAGATCAATGCCAACAGAAGCAAATCAAAACAAAACAACAGTAAAAAACACCAAGCCCCAAAGAACACCACACCTAAGCTGACCTCACCAACAGCAATTCCATGGGATCACAGAATCACAGAATCATCAAGGTTGGAAGAGACCTTCAAGATAACTGAGCCCAACCATCAACCCAGCACCACCATAATCACCCCTAACCATGTCTCCAAGTGCCACATCCAGACATCTCTTGAATATTCCAGAGACAGTGATCCACCACTTCCCTGGGCAACTTATTCCAGTGTCTGACCACTCTTTCAGTGATTTTTTTTTTTCTAATCTGAACCTCCCCTGGCATGACTTGAGGCTATTTCCTATCATCCTTTCACTTGAGACACAGCAGAAGAGGGTGACTCCCACCTGGCTACACCCCCCTGCCAGGTCCTTGTAGAGAGCGAGAAGGTCCTGCAGAGCATCCACATCTCCAAACTGAGCAATCCCAGTTCCCTCAGTCACTCCTCACAGGACATCTTTTTTAGACTCTTCCCTAGTTCCAATGCCCTTCTCTGGGCACCAGAGCACCTCCAGCACCTCAATGTCCTTTTTGCAGTGAAGGGCCAAAACTGAACCCAGGATTCCAGCTGCCTCACCAGTGCCAATACAGAGTGATGGTCACTCCCCTGGTCCTGCTGACACACTATGGCTGATCCAGGCCAGGATGCCATTGACCTTCTTGCCCGCCTGGGCACACACTGGCTCATATTCTGCAAGTTGTCAACCCACACAACTAAATCGCTTTCTGCTGAGCAACTCTCAAGCCACTCCTCCCCTGGCCTGGAGCACTGCATGAAGTTGCTGAGACACAAAGTGCAGGACTCAACACTTGCCCTTATTGAACTTTATGACTTATCCTCAGCCCATTGCTCCAGACTGTCTAGATCCCTCTGCAGAGCCTTCCTGCCCACCCAACTTAGTGCAATCTGCAGACTTACTGAGGATGCCCTGAATCCCCTCATCCAAATCTTTAATCTAATATTAAACGTGACTGGCCGCAATACCAAGCCCTGGGGAACCTCACTCGTGACTGGCCATTGTTCACCATCACTTTCTGGGTCTGACCATCCAGCCAGTTTTTCAGCCAGTGAGGGTTTCACCCAATGAGGTAAAAGAAGTTGCTGGAAATACCAAGTAGAAACTGTTTCTGCTGCAGCCAAATCCAGCTTCCTGTGATCCAAGACGGATGAGAGTCAGAGTCACAGCTATCAATACACCTTAAATTCTGTAATACACATAAATACTCTTCTTGGTTTTAGCCTGGGGCCAGAGACCATCATTTTGGCCAGTCAGACTGTGTCCAGCCTGGATTATACAACACTGTGTTATTACAGCTCTGAACAAAAGAGCAGGCAGGGAATGGAAGAGTTCACACAGCCCCTCTGCTCTCTGTCTGTTCTGCCGGGCTCAAACCATGGCACAGCCTGTTGGATTTTTTGTCACTCAGGATGTCTCTGCAGGAGACCCTGGATGAATTTCAGCAGAAGATATGCATTAAACTACAAAAGCAGCCACCTCCAACTTGCTAATCCCTGTGCATGCAGCTGGGACTACAGGGGAAAGCAGAATTCTGGGCAATTCTTTGTCCCCCTCAGGCAGCCAGCATTCCTGACAGCCTGAGCCAGAGTGAGCATCTCAGCACCATGAACCAAGGGACACGTGCAGAGTCTCCCAGGCACTCATGTGTGTGCAAGACCTGCTCCAAGTCTCAGGATCCTGAAGAAAAGTGTAGCCCCTTACAGAAGATGTGGGCCTAGGATGAACTAAGCCATATTTTTCGGTGCCTCTCCTACTGCTACTGTTAGAGAAGAGAGAGGAGGTGAGTCCTTACAGGGGTTGGAAAAACTTCTACCTTGCTTCTACATGAAAAATATGCACTTCCACATCCTAAGCAGATGCCACTGACATAAAACTGCAGGTCCACAGTGCAAAACACCTTGAAATTGGTAAAGGGTTGAATGAACTGCCTGTCCCACAGCCGAGGGCTGTCCTCACTCCACTGTCCTGATTCAGATCCCAGTGCTTGTTTCTTGTGTGCAAAGCCAGGCCCAATTCATATACCTATTTCAGATCCCATTGGAAAAGACAATATTTATTTATTTATTTATTTATTTATCTGTTTGCAAATCTCATGCCACAACATGTGAATTGAGCCCAGCACTTCATTGCTATTAAAGAGCCAGGAGGCTGCACCTCAACCTCCCTTCTCTCCAAGCCAGCTGCCAGGCCAGCTGAAAACTGAGCCATTTCAGATATCCATAAAACATGTCCTGTCACACAGCATAAGAACTGTGTGTGCTCCTCTTGGGCATTGAGTCCTTCCTTGTATGGTTATCTGTATTGTGCTGAAAATTATGATTAATTAGGAAGACAGAACACATCCCCAAAGCACACTCAGTAGAAAAGGTAACACCTTGTGTAGATATTTGAGGTCAAATAATTTTCCATGAGAGTTCACTACAGAAGTGTTGCTTCATCAAAAACAAACAGGTTCAAGCAAGTGCTTTTGTATCAGGGGACCCAACAGGGCCGTGTACTACAGATTAAGGAAACAATTAAGAAAAAATAACAGATTAAATAGTAAAAATCAACACTGTGATAGGAAGGCTTACAGTAAACACTGTGTCTCACCTGTGTTTTTAAAACCCACATATATCACCTTATTCAATCCACTTGTCTAAAAAAAGTAGACTCAAATGGATAGTTTTATTCCTTGGGAGGACTCGTGTGAAATACTTCATTGTGAGAGACAAAGCAGGTTACAAGACATTGTTCTGGGCAGAACATCTAGTTACAGTTAGCAAAAGAAAAGAAAGTACTTGTCTGTCCATATCTTGTACTCCTGCAGAGGAGAAAGTAACATAATAAGGTGATGACACAGACCAACTAAAAAGAGGAAAAATAAAGTAGCAATGAGCGTGCACTGAGGGCAGCTTCCTCAAACCAAAAGGAAGGACCCAAATCTGTCCTACTTCTGGCAGTAAGTGCTTGGTAGGACAGAGGATAAATTTTAGAAGCAGCTGTGGGAGGGAATCACTTTCACAAATACCATGAGAAAACGAAACTCCCTCAAAAAGACCATGAGAACTCCAGCAGCTCCTGACAGCTCATACTGGCAGCACTGTCCCCAGTAGAGAGAAATGTAGTAATGTTAAAGAGTAAAATTCATGGCTTATACAGTTTTATTATTGACATTCAAGTAAAATATCAGATCCCCTGGCAAGCATTATTTCTAATAGATCTGAAATTGTGATATAGCTATTATTCGATCAACTCAGTTTTGCAAATTAAATTGATATCTGAAGCCATTCCAAGAGACATGAGACTGTAGTAGTTACATATTTAAAAGAGGAGAAAAAGTAAACCATCTGTTTGCTTATGTACAGTAATAGACAACATACCCTTGCCATCTTTTTTGATTTTGACACTGTACTCCTTTGAAGAACTACTCAGAAGAGAAATGCTCAGGGTGTAGCTAGCTTTCATCATACTCCCCAAATCATAGTCCTCTTTTACAGCAAATCATTACAATTCTCTTCACCTTTTTATGCAAGCACTGTCTTGGATATAAGGGCCATTTGGGGCAAACATAATTTGATGAAACATTGGCCTTGTCTTCTGAGCATTTCAAAATGATGACACACATTTCAGCATTTGAATTCTTCTAAACTTGAGGCATGATAGTGAGTGAAAGCAGAACTGAGCAAACTCACATCTGAACATGCATCTGGGATTTAACTTTTAGCACTTTGTCAAATCTTTCTGAGCTTCTTTAATAAGAAAGCAGTACAAGAGGTGTGTTTCCATTGAGATATTGAATCTGACTCTTGAAAACATGGTACAAAGAAGGCTAATCACAATTTTTATTTTACTCTTTTAGTGCTGACACTGCCCCCACCAAGTTCAATAACTTTTCTCAGGTTGACTAAGGTGACCAGAGTGACAAAAGTCCACATTTACAACTAATATAATTCATGACAAATTGTTTCTACTATGTTCCTCCTCTCATATTGAATTCTTCTTGTGTGTGAAAAGATGGCCATGGCCAGCACTGCGACTGCAATTGAGGTTCACGGAGTTGTTATTTCCATTATCAAGCCCAGTTTCCAAGGTTTAATGTCAGCAGTTCAAATTGCACAAGTTATCAGCAGAGTCACATTTTGTGCTTATCTGTTTATAAAAGCACAGTTTAAATCCACTCAGCTGTTACTGAATCAGAGATCTATAAACCATGACCTGCATCTTCCTCTTCAGCTCTTTAGGACCTACATGCTCTGAAAACCAAAAAGTCCTCTGGCAAGTACCTGAAATTAAACTGTGGGGGAGATATCTCCTTTTTTCTTTTCTTTTTCTTTTTTTTTTTCCACCAAAACTATTTGTATAGACTATGGAAGAAAAATAAAGGAAAACCTAATATGCTTTTTGCACCACAAAGCAACAATGAATTCCTAAGAACTGGAATTTTCGAAGCTCTGTAGGTACATCAGGTACATAAGCACCACAAAAGTGCAGCAATTTGGATGAGTAATTTCTGAAACACCATCTCTGGAAGAACATAGGTTGGGGCAAATTCTGAGATAGGGAAAGACAACATGGTCTTTCCACTCAGAATATAACATCAGCTGGGAGGTGACAGCTCTCATTTTTTCAGGTGTCAGAGTTTTGGCCTCTGTAAAAAGGTGAAGTACATACTTCTCCTGCACAGAAGAGAAAATTAATTTGTTTCTCATGCATGATAATGAGATCTTGAGCCCTGAAAATACTTCTCTCTCTGCTAGTTCCAACACTCAGTGATTCCATCTCGGCTCAGAGGTGCCTTGGTGGCATAGAAGGCAGTCCCTCTCTGCCCCAGAAGAGAGTAGGTTTGCGAGAAGCCTGATCAAACATTCAGGGGCTGCTTTGTCCAGTTTTGTGTCCATTGCTTTATAGAAGCAGCAATGGAACTGTACCTGGACATTCCTGCATGGAGAGGCATCAGGAGTAAAACTGATCCAGTGTGAATGAGCTGTGGGTGTGAGAAGCTCATCCATAGCTGGAGGCAAAGCTGAGCAAGCCAAGCACAGCCATTACTGTGCATGTTTTGTCAGGAAGCCACGTGAAAAGAGAACACTGTCCCCAACAGAGAGATGGTTCTCGGGTTCTAGGTCCTGCATGATAGTGGAAGAAAGAAAAAAAACTAATCAAAATACTGCATCCTGTATCTAACCATAGCTTATTACAGAGGCAGAATTTACTATTTTGGAGTAAGTTCCTTCATCTAACACTATTCTGGTCTTAAGAGTATTTTAGTTTGGAGTAATTCCTCCAAACTGAAATACTAAGCAAAACAAGTCAAAACTGATGCAGCCTAGCACTGAAATCCAGAAGGGATTGAGGAAAACCTTCTGCAATATGAAACGGAGTGAAAAATAATTAGTGAAATATTTCAAGAAGAAAAAAGTCTAGCCTTGGTAATAACAATCTTTTTATAATAACAAACAATCCTGATTGTATAAGCAGCATGTGTGTCCATCATCTAGTTATAGCATTGTCTCAGTTTAATGAGACTGAAGGGTTTTGCTAAGGAGGATGAGTTATGAGGAAGACCAAGCTCCTCCTTCTAAGCAATTGCAAATCCAAAATTAAGAGAGTCCAATTGAGGAAGTATGGAGAAAGAAAAAATAACAGCCCTTTATTAAAGGATATATGCGTATTGGCAGAACAACAAAAGAACACAAAAACAACCAAACAATAATTCTGTACCAAAAATCCCCTTCAAAAGGAAACAGTTTGGTACTCTCCGTCCTTTGGCGCAACTCTAACCACGGCCAGCAGGGGGCGCTGTTGGCCCCGGTGCGCGGGAGGAGCCGCGGTGGAGATTCTGTCCCATGGAGAAGGGAAGGGGAGAAGGGGAAAGGGGAAAGGGGAAGGGGGAAAGGGGAAAAAGGGGAAAAGGGGAAAGGGGGAAAAGGGGAAAAGGGGGAAAAGGGGCTCTTCCCATGAAACCCATGCTGTCTGTGGCTGGCTGTGGTCGGGAATTCCCCCTTTTCGTCAATGGACACACGCCACTGCCAACAGGGGAGCGGAGCAGGGAGAGGGCGACCTCCTCCCCAAAAAGTTCCTTTGCAGGTGGGTCAAACCTCTCCAATGAAGTCCGAGCAGGTCTGGGCTGGGGGCAGAACAGGGCACAGGAAAACAGAGCCAGAAAACAGCCAGATGACCACGCTGAAAACAAAGTGAACCTCAGACCCCTCCAACACACACCTTGCCTGAGTTAAGGCAAGAGTGAAGTGCCTCCCCTTTCCGAGGAGAGGAAAAAAAACTTATCACTCCTCCCCCATGGTCTTCTGAGGGCCATCAGCTTGGAATGTGGATCTGCTTGTAACTTATCACTCCTCCCCCATGGTCTTCTGAGGGCCATCAGCTTGGAATGTGGATCTGCTTGTTAGTTCCTTTGTGTGAATCTATCACCGAAGGCAAACCACCCTTCCCATTTAAGATCTTTCTTTTATAACCATGCAGGGAAAAAAAAAAACCAATTCTCCCTTGTTTTTTTTTTTTTAGAACAAGTAAACCTATGACAAACATGACTTTAATCTCCAATATTTCTTCCATACTAGTGAGACTTCAGAGCATCTTCTTTCCAGCCAGTCTAATTATAACAGTAAAAAAGAGAAAGAAGTACTCAAATCCAGGGATTTGTTTCTCCTTCCTGCACTGAGACACCTTCTTTTGGTTGAGTTATGATTGCAAAGGTGAACAATGACGAAGCACATCAGAACTGAGATAATAAGCACATATAACTTGCTTAACTATCTTCACTCTGTTATGCAATGTTCAATATTGATTTTGATTCAACTAAACTGCTATTGGAGTTATCTGTTCCAGCCAGCTGCCAAATACCTGCTCAGTAATGTGTCCAAATTCATTAGCAGTTTTGTTTTAATAATATTTCTTTTTAAAGTTTAATTTTATCCACACATTAGCTTCATATTACTTATGCAAATAAAAGCTTTATGGCTATATTAGCAATAATTCATTATCATTCCCTACTGACTTAGTGAAGGAATTTGTAACTCTGGAGTACATCCAGAGCTTTTAATTGAAGATACTAAGGGAAGCCTACATTTAGTTACAATCATTTGCACATACTAATCAAATATGATTAGCATAAGTCTCTCAAATTCTTTCCAGGCTCAAAGATAAATTGTCTAGGATAGGACTTCTCCTCGAATCCTGTCTGAAGGATACGGTATGAAGATGGAATCTGATGAGCATCCTGGCAGAATGAGGCTGTGATTGTTGGAAATGGGATTCCAGACAACAAGGTGATCTATTTATTGAAAGTTACTGCTTCATCTTCACCATTATGGCAGAGGTAACACTTGGCTCTTCCTCGTCTGTCTACCCCTTATCATCTCTAAGCAGAGGGAGAAAGGAAAGCAGCAGCTCTTCCCATGATGATTTCTCTCCCAGGGACTCACTCCAGGTGATGTGGTAGCAGGGAAGGAAGGAAATACCAAGACTGTGTGTCAGGTTGCAAAACCTAAAATGTTTTAGTTGCTGCAACTGAGGGAGAATGTTTGGGTGCAACTTTTTTCTGTTTCTTTACATCTCCTCAACTGGCCATGGAATGGATCATAACTACCTGTTTGGTATTGCCACAGAAGCCCTACAGGGCTGGGTCTTCTAAGTTCCAGTGCTTCTATCTCCACTCCAAAGGTGGAGGACTAGACCCTAAACTGCCTCAAAAAATTTATTAAGAAAATTGCATCGTGTACCTTCCTTTCTTTGTGCTCTAAATGAGCTCTTTTTGAATCAGAAACTGATTTGTGTTTACTTTAGTATGTTGCAAGTCCCATAAGGACTGTGGGTATCTCCTCATCTCCGACAGAAGATGTTTTAATTAGCCAATTATATTAGTAAAAAGCAATCTAATTTCTAGGCCGAAGAATAGCATAGCACAGATATTAAAATCAAATTAGCAAGACATACCAGTGTTTTCCTTCGGCATGTAAAAGCGACCTCCTGCACGGATAATCAGCATTGTGTCTGGGTGTGATCTGCAGCAGTGAAAAGCACACACAGTGCTGAGTAATGACACAGTGACAGGTATATGAACTTCTCTCTACTGTATCCAGCTTTTGCCCTTTTAATTTAGTTTATTGGTAATTACGGAGTGTCTTTACGCTTTAAAAAAACAAACAGCAGTGTTTGCAAACAATGAGCAAAGCACATACACTAAAAAGAAAGGGGGAGGTAGGGGTAGATCTTACAGCTTGACTCCACACTGACTTTTTCTTTCCTCAAAAATACAAGTTTACACCGAAGCAGAGAATTAGAATGTTTGATCCAGGGTGATGGCGCTTTTGATTGCCAGCTAGTGAGAGCTGAAAGGAATCTTTAAAACTGTGTTTAGAATTCACCGTCTGAGGTAAAAACTGACTGAAAACATGTTTATTTGAGTACTAAAACCAGACATTTACAAAACAAATAGCTGCTTTGAAAAATGTGTTTCCACCTTCCCCCCAAAGAAAAGAGCAGCCTGCTCTTCCATGCCTGGTACCAGCAGCCCTGCTTCCAAACCCCAGCTGTGCTGCACAGGGAGACATTGGGAAAAGAGGTGTGGATTTGTTTGAATAAGACTTTTATCCTTTAAAGGCCAGGGCAGCAGAGTGACCGCCTTGGCAAAGCTCACAAATCAGCTCTGCTTAACCCCTGAACTCTGAGTCCTTATTGCAACCTTTCATGGGCTCCATGGTGTAACCCACCTCTGAACAAAACAGGGCCAAAGGACAGTGCCATGATGAAGAGGCAGAAATGGGCTCAGGTACCAGCTGTAGGGGCTCTCTGACCCTACGGGATGCAGAGCCTGTCTCTGCTGCACCTTGTGCCACAGTAGCTCCAGATCCAAGGTCAGGTTGGACTTGGGCTGGGAGTAATTGCTCCCGTCACAGCTTGTGACAGGTGCCCCAGATCAGGACACACTCTGATCTGCTCTAATATGTAAAGGAAATCACTTGCAGAAAATGGGAGCTCTTAAAGGTGCAGTACATCCACATAGCTGGACCCAAATTTAATCTGTTTAAAATTACTGTAAGGGTGGACTGCAGAGATCATTTCAGCCTTCCTGGCATTGGTGCATCACATGTTTCTGACTGTGTTCCATGCTGCTGAGGGAGATGCAGAGAGGACTGACAATCCAGAAGAAAGGCAAATGAAATACAAAAGTGTATCATCACTGTTCTGATTTTGCTGCTACCAACACTACTAGTTCCCCCTCCAAACAGAATTCTACATATTTTATTTTGTCTAAAGGAGCATAATGTCCTTGTACTGTTTTTGTTCCGTAATTCCTTCTCCTTACCCCAGTGTCCACTCGCTGCTCTGAAACAAACAGTAGGATCATGCACTGGATTAAACCACATAATCCATCATTTAAACAAAAGGATCGATCAAGAACTCAGTTCTCCTTGTGCTTTTTGACTAAAACGCACACAGGAATTTCCACATATTTTTGGAACCAGTGACATTCAAACCCATCACCTAGGGCTCGCTACGCTTGGTCCTGCTGAACACTTGACATCAGTGCTATGTCCAAAGAGGGACAGCTTCTTATGAAGACCATGGCATTTTTTGTATCTATTGGAAAGCACTTAGACACATGATTTCTTTTTATATTTCCTAGAGTAAATAAAATATTCTGAAATTACATTTCAGTAATTTTGCAGAATTTCATGCGAGGGGCCTGCTTGTCACCTTCCCTTCAGCCCTGTGACACTATTTCTACACTTGCTCACCCAGAATCCTCCCCCATTCCACAAGGCAACTCTTCATAAATGCTGCCAGATGCACAGGGGAGGCAGTGATTCCTGGCTGTGTTGGCATCCTGTTTCTGAGGTAACACGATGCTCTGGTGGCATTACAGAGGTTATTTCCACCAGTGTAACTTTCCTGCAAACACCTGCAGAGAGGTGAGCTCAGGTGGGAGCTCTGACACCGCTGCCACAACAACCAACAAGAGACAGGCCATGGGCAGCGCTGGGAGCTCTGGGAATGAGCCACCAGCCACCTTTGGGACGGGGACTCCAGGGCTGATCCCACCACCTTGCCTGTGCTTTGCTTGGCAGCACATCTGCAGCAAAAGGCAATGTCCCTGTCACCTTGGGCCAGCCAGCCTGGGTGACTGCCACAGTGAAGGCTCTGACACGGGGTGCAAAAGTGCACTGGCACTGTGAAATCACTCGGCTACCTGCAGCTCAGGTTTGTCATTAGCCATCACACTCCTGGCCTGCAGTGGGACCAGGGCCCTATCAGAGGGGAAGAGGTCAGGAAAAATCAGGTGGCTGATCCTGGGCTTCTGCACCTCAGTGAGAGGAACAGAGAGACAAACTGAAAGAACACCATGCAGGATCCAGCTGTGGCTGCTTTGCAATCTAAGTTGTGGTGCCATGATTTTGGGATGAACTTCCCTCTCCTAGGCACAAAGTGTATGAGTAAAGAATGCTAAATTACATGCAAGTCACATTAAGAACAATCAGTGGCATGTAATAAGGAATCTAATAGTTCATAAAAGAGATGCAAATTCATTTTTACGGGTGCACTATAATAAGCCAATTATTTCAGAGCTCTTCAATTATGCAGTTTCAAAAAGCTGAATTGCTTTAAAATTTTTTTAAGAACCTTTAAGTTTTTTGTATAGCTTACAAGGAAAAGAAAATATATCTGCCTTGCAAGCAACATTAAAAAAAAGCAACAAAAACCCAAAACCCACCCCCCAAACATGATGCCATGTTGCAAGCAGAAGCAACACAAACATAGAAGAATATGCCAGCTGGCAAACCACAAGTGTAGACGGCATGCAGATATGGAGCTCTGTGTTCACCCCTATCCTGAGACAGGCCTTGAGAGCTCAGCCTGCAGCACACTGGGGTGAGTATGAGATGAAGACTCATGGCCCTGTAGGGGATCCACATCGGTACAGCTCACCCTATGAAGGACTGTATTCTACGAAGGACCATCGGGGTGCAGAGACACCCCCCCTGCACTCCATGGAGAAGTGACCCTCGGGACAGTAGATATGGAAGAACTACTGCCTGAGGGGTGGTCCTACACTGGAGAGGTCCATCAAGGGCTGTTACTCGTGGGAGGGACCCCACAGAACAGGGGAAGGACTCAGAGCTGTGCCCCCCCCAGTAACCCATGGTGAGAACCATGGTGGAGTACCCTGTCCCCCTGCAGCCCATGGAAGAGTGACCTATGGGACAGCAGATTTGGAAGACCTGTTGCCCAAGGGGTGGACTTGTTCCCCTGCACTGCTGCAGGGGGAGGAGGGAGAACATGGAAGGAAGGAGGGGTGGGTGGAAAGTGTGTTTAAGACTGTTTTATTTCTCACTCTTTAGATCTTATCCTGTTAGTAATAAATTTTAGTATTAACCCCACGTTGAGTCTGTTTTCCCTGTGTGATCTCTCCCAGCTCAGAGTGACTTTAGTGGGTGCCTAGAATCTGTCCAAGGTCAACCCACAACAGTAGTTTACCTGGACCTCGGCAAAGCCTTTGACACCGTCTCCCACAGCATTCTCCTGGAAAAGCTGCAGCCACGGCTTGGACAGGGGCACTCTGTGCTGGGTCAGGAACTGGCTGGAGAGCCAGGCCCAGAGAGTGGTGGTGAACGGGGCTGCATTCAGTTGGGATCTGGTCACCAGTGGTGTCCCCCAGGGATCAGTGTTGGGCCCAGTTCTGTTTAATATCTTTATCGATTATTTAGATGAGGGGATTGAGTCCATCATCAGCAAATTTGCAGATGACACCAAGCTGGGGGAGAGTGTCAATCAGCTGGAAGGCAGGAGGGCTCTGCAGAGGGACCTGGACAGGCTGGAGAGTTGGGCTGATTCCAACAGGATGAGGTTCAACAAGGCCAAGGGCCGGGTCCTGCACTTTGGCCACAACAACCCCCTCCAGCGCTATGGGCTGGGGACAGAGTGGCTGGAGAGCAGCCAGGCAGGAAGGGACCTGAGAGTTGGGATTGACAGGAAGCTGAACAGGAGCCAGAGTGTGCCCAGGTGGCCAAGAAGGCCAATGGCATCCTGGCCTGGATCAGGAACAGTGTGGCCAGCAGGTCCAAGGAAGTGATTCTTCCCCTGGACTCAGGGCTGGTGAGGCCACCCCTGGAGTGCTGTGTCCAGTTCTGGGCCCCTCAGTTCAAGAAGGACATGGAGGGGCTGCAGCAGGTCCAGAGAAGAGCAACGAGGCTGGGGAAGGGACTGGAACACAAGTCCTATGAGGAGAGGCTGAGGGAGCTGGGGTTGTTTAGCCTGGAGGAGGCTCAGGGGAGGCCTTATCGCTCTCTCCAACTCCCTGGAAGAAGGTTGTAGCCAGGTGGGGGTCAGGCTCTTCTCCCAGGAACCAGCAGTAGAACAAGAGGGCATGGTCTTAAGCTGTGCCAGGGGAGGTTTAGGTTGGATATTAGGAAGAAATTCTTTCCAGAGAGGGTAATCAGGCATTGGAATGGGCTGCCCAGGGAAGTGGTGGATTCTCCATCCCTGGAGGTTTTTAAGATAAGATTGGATGTGGCATCAGTGCCATGGTCTGGGAACCACAGTGGTAGTGGATCAAGGGTTGGACTTGATGATCTCAGAGGTCACTTCCAACCCGGCTGATTCTGTGATTCTAATGGGTGACACAGTTTCACTGAAGTCTTCGCTTCTTCAATTGCTCGTGGTTGCTTACAGGGAATTTATTGCTGATGGTTCCTTACAGGGAAACAAAAGCAAAACCAGTTCTGAACTGGAGATCACATGAAGGAGCAAACCTCCCTTTGCAGTTTTATGCCTTTTTAAGACTTCTGCTGCACTGATTGCTATATTCAAATGTTTTCCTGCAGGGCACCTCACTGCTGACCTTGGCAGCTGGTGTGACATGGCCTGGTTTTGGTCTGTGATTTTCAACTGGGACAAAAGAGTTCAAATGCTGTATGGGCAGTTCCTATCTCTAATACAACCATTTTTCATTCACAGAGCCACAAAACACTCTGCAGGGGCATATCACAAAGAAATTGAAAAAATCACAGTCGTTCACATCTTGGCCACACAATAATAACAAACTCAGGCTTAACTCAGCGTGTACAGCTATAAAGTGCTTGACTCCATCCCAGTCTCTCTCATTACCATTTACCCCTTTCCCACATGTGCACATTTATGTGCATGTGCACATAAATGACCTGAGGAAAGGGCTTCCCTTTCTGTAAAATGAATAATTATATTTTTCAGCCTTTGCTTGCAAATTGTTTGGATCAATGTGCAGATAAAAGTGAAAACACTCCGCTGTATCTGCCAAATATTCCTGGAGAGAACACCCCAACAGATCAAGTTTCTAAGCAGCAGCAAAAGAGGTAATAAATTATTACATTGTTCTCTACTTTAAGTTGCCTGGAGATAGTACAAAATTGACCGACATCCAGATATACAATCAATTGTTTAGCTTTGAAAATGCTTTTTGACCAAGGCCTAGAACAATGTGCATCAGAGTTTGAACACTTTCCTGTCAAAATCCATGTGTATTGTTTGCAATGCGAAAATGATGCTCTTTTTAAAAAAGACCATATTCAAAACACAGAAATGTAAAAAAATTATGTGAAGTGTCTAAAACCCAGATCTGCATGAGATTCCAAGGTGGCTTTGGAGAAGGACATAATTGAGCAGAGCTGATTCGAGCTCCCAGTGTCTGAATCTGCAGTCAGCTGACCTTCTGGGACAGAATAATTTTAATAGTATTCGGGCCTTATAATGCTGTAAACTATATCATCAATACATACATCAGTCTTGGGTAAGAAAATAATAAATTAGTTAATTTTTTTCATTTAGCCAACAGCCAGTGCAAGCCATGGCTTTATTTACAAAAGGTTAAACATTCCTTTAATTGGATTGCTGGCATTTAAGCGTGCAGCAGAATATCCTTCAGCAGTGTCCCTTTTATTTGTGACTGGAGAAGTGCCTAGAGAAATGCCAAGGGAATATTTAATTTTAATAAAAAAGAGAAGCTTAAGATGCCTTTGGAGGCTTATGTTACATCTCAAAACTACCATGAACTAATGAATTTAATCTAAAAGGTCCCCAACCACAGGACTGAAGGGAAATTGCAACCCTGGTGTAGCTTGAACAAGCTGACTTTCTGTGTGTGTTAGCAGTGGTAATGCTGCTTACATTCTGTTATGAATACAAACACACACATCCAAAGTTTTTTATCACTTAGAAGATATTTTTAAATTAGAAATATGGCTGCCCTACAGTATCCTAAAGACACTTCCAAGAACCATTCATGTCAGAAACTTGCAAATAAATAGAGCAAAAGGAAAATCCTCTTCCCTTCCTCCCCCAAGTCAGTGCTTTGGAAAACATTACACACCAAAATTGTAGTGCCTGGAAGAAAAACAGCCCCTTGTTTGTTCATACTGGGGCCAAGCTAAGGACATCATTCTGCATGGTGCTGGTGGCTGAGTGCACTCAGCACCCCCAGCTCAGTTATTATCTCACAGCTGTTATATGCACAGTGTGAGAGTGTCCTGGGACAGTGGCTAATGTACATGTTGCCTCCCTAGGAAGCAGGGTGGGAATTTATGATGAGAGAAAATAGGTTCTATAAATTACACAGAGGACCTTTAACTAGAGGGATAGGTTTCATTACTGGAGCATGTTACTCAAAGACCAAAATTAAGAACAGTTTCTAGAAAGTAGATTGCATTTAACTTTCCATTTGTGGGGAAAGAAAACAAGAAACAATTTCAGACACAGCCTCAATTATCTGGGCAATGTAATGCACGATGCCAAGTTTGCACCGACACAGTAAGGGACCAGCACGTAACTTATCATCTACCAGGCACCTTTACTTCACCATTGCATTTTGCTTTCCAAAATTTGATTATTGGAGCACTGGCTTAATGTTACAGTGGATTTGAGAGACAGAATTTACCTATTTCATTACCATCTTAAACAACATGAGTTGCCATTGCTTGTGCAACATTGCCTGTGCAATGTGGTTGATCTCCAAGATCCAGCAGGTGAAGAGCCATGAGGGAGAAGAGCAAGAACTGGAGAATCTGAGCAATGAAAACCCTACCCTGAGATGTCCCCACCTCTGCTGGGGCCAAGCAGCAGCCAAACATCCCTCCCTGTAGTCCACCCCAACATCTGGCATTCATCCAGGCTCTGCTCCCCTCAGGCCCATCTGGCGAGGCAGGACTCTCCAGAGACAAAGCTGTGCCCCTTAATGTATACCCACAGTCTAAAGTACTTCACCACAATAAACAGCAGCAGTTTGGGGCACACCAGCTCTTTCCTCAACAGATCTCCACGTTCTCAAAAAGAACAAAACAACCTGGGGAAACTTTCCTATTTAGAGATTTCCAGCATTGCTTTATTATTTAAAGCCACAGTTCAGCTGTGGCTTTAATAACACTCCTGTCTCATGAAAAGGTGAGTGTTGGTGCCTTAGTGGGGATATAGAAGAAGTGGAGAATTAACCACAAACAAACCAAAAACTAAAAGAATCTCAACTTCACTAAAGCAACAGTTCATTATTTTCAAGCCCCTGGTGGTCTAGTGGTTAGGGTGCTGCACTCTCACCGCTGCGACCCGGGTTCGATTCCCAGCCCCCCGGGCAGATGGAGCTCGTCAGCCCTGTAAGGCAATCCATGTAAGAGAAGGTCACTCTAAACAAACCTACGTCCTGAGACCCTCACTGCCACTGTCCAAGCTTGCTCGGCCCCGGCAGATGAACCTCAGGATTAAAGGGTGGGCTCAGTTCAGCGCAAGCTGGATCTCACCTAAAAAATCCACTGTGCAGGCTCGAAGGGTAATGACCTTTCCCAAATCTTCGCTCGCGAAGACTAGCCAATACAATTTTTAGAAATTTGCAGTTGGCAACCCTGACCTTTCCAGTTCCATCATCATACTTGAAGAGGGGAAGTCTCATCAGTCCCAAAAATCGAGATTCAGATTCCTTTCTACCACAGACCTTCAAACATAGCTGCTGGCACTTAGACCTTCTTGGGGCGAAAGACTCCCAATTCGAACAGAACACTTGGCATTGGTGTGCCTGTTCCATCACAATGTTGCTTGAAAAGATATCTGTGGAGAGGAGAATATATTTTAATTTTTAAAAATTTGGAATGGTGCTTTTTTTTAAAATGTCAATTTTTTTCAATCATGGATACAATATTTAAAACTACTCAAGAAAAAAATAAAATGTCTCATTTAAGGTTAGGCAAAGCATTCAGTCAGTCTCAAAACCAAAATTTTCCATTAATTGTTTTGTTTTCTCTGTCATTCATAAGCAGCCCATCTGGTTTGATCTGGAAAGAAAACAGATCTTTAAAAAGACACGTATTCATGTATGGTTTATCCTCCTGTCCTGCTGCAATTCCATGTCCAACTCATGAGAGTGGCGGCTTCCTGCTTGGGGGACAAAATCAGTGAGGAAAAAACCCAACCCCAGCAACAACAGCTTTCGTTTCTTCTATTCTATGTCCACATATTTGTCCTTGGAGTCACAATTATTTTACTCTGGTCACCACACTCTGTACTGGATTTTTACATTTAATGAGGTTGCAGGCTGCTGCTTTTCACTATTATCCTTAATCAAATTTTATTGATTACTGGGACACAGCATAATGGAGGGAACATTACAAACAAATGGAAAAGCTGCCCAGAAGCTACTGGTAAGTTTTTTGTATACTAGGAAAAAACTGCCCAATGTTAAAAAATAATGTCATTGCCTCTCCCATTCAATCCTGTGTGCTCCCTGAAATACTTTTTGATAATTCTGCACTGTACTGTCCCCTGTAATCCTGGCAGACCCTGGCTGAAAACCTGCTGGCTGTGAAGACTGAACACGCAGGGATGCAGATGCTGCGCCAGGAGCTGGAGGCAGGAGGATCACACATTCTCAGCTTGATGTGGGTAAGTAAAAAACATATTCCCTCATGCAGCCTCCCTCCCACTCAGGCAGCAGGAACCTGCAGAAGGCTGAAGGAAAGGTTGGTGGAACACAAGTTATTTGCCTTGTAGTTTTCTGTAACCAAGTCAATTATCTAAGAGTTAATGGCATAGAAATCACCTGGCCAGGGACTATCACAGGTTGCAGAAAATTAACAACTTAGAAAAAGTGATCAGTTATTCCCATTCTAGGTGGTTAAATTAAAATGCATTTAAGTATTCCAAATTATTTAAGATCCATGAGTTAAATCTCCTAAACTATAAATCCTTTCACAGTAGCATATGTATTATCAAGGTATGGTTAAAAGAGAAAATAAGGAAATTGGGGAATTTAAGATACACAATATGGTTGTGCCTGATGGACTGGGCTAAGTAAAAAAAATTCTGTGCTAGTTCTTAAATGTTCATTTTTATTTAAAGTGGCTGTCTGAATGGAAGCAGGGTGACAGCAGTGACCCACACTGAGATGTGCATCTCTATGGACAATGTTGTGAAAGGAAATGAGTCTGTTTGCAAGCCAGCAGCCCATTAAACTGTGTAATCTGTTAACAGAGAGGCTCTAGCACATATTAACATAGCAATCTTCAAACTCTTCCCATTCTTTTGTAGGTATAAATTGCAATTTCTTAAGACAGTCCAAAGAAAACAAAGAGTTGTTGCTACTCTGTCTCTACCACCTTCGACTCTTCTCTTTATTCCTGAGGATTACTTTTGCCATGGGATGTTCTGTGCCTTGTAAAAACATCCTTCAAAGAAAGCATGGTAGAACTCTTGATTTCTTGATCATAATAGTCCCTACTGGATTGCATAAGATTAATGACTAACTGTTTTCTGTGAAGAACAAACACATAACAAAAGGTTGTCGGCATAGAGGGGAAAAAAACCCTTCCTCAATTTCATAAAATTTATGACTGGTTTATGCCATAAAGAAAATGGATCTCTCCCCATGCACCTTAGCAGAGTTCCACAATTAATAGCCAAGAAAAGGAAAACAACTCTAAATTTCTCCTTCGTACAATTACAAGATCTATAAAGGATAATCCTGTCTCTGCAGTTCAGGATGACCAGTCATTACAGGAGACAGATTTAAATAAATAGACCTACTACAAACATAAGTGCATGTAAAATGTACCGATATCCATGTCCACCTCTATGTCCTATCTTAAGCTTCTGGTCACTGTTCTAAAGAAAAGAAAGCTTTCATTTTGCATTGCTTATAGACTGTAGATACCAGCATTCCCTCTTGTGACACTGTGGGATGGTGATGATGGCACACAAACAGGGATGCAGGTGAGTGGGAACTAGCTGACACTGCTGCTTATCCCATCCCCAGCTTTCATCAACTACAGTGTGAGAAGCATTTGTAGAGGAAAGAGCAGCATTGAGCTCCCTGCCCCCCCAACCTTGGCACTGAGCAAACCCCCAGTACGGCCCAGCCCACATCCAGCAGCAATCCCACTGCCATCCTTTGGCTGGGTGTCATTGTTTAGGATTGGTATTTCCCAATTCCATGTCCCCATCGAGACTGCAAACCATGTGCCTTTCTCTCACTCCCCCCTGTCCTCTCCCCACTCCCCTCTGCGGAGAGATGGAGAGGAGAACAGGAGGCAAAATAAAGCAAATATCATGGGTTGAGATAAGAACAATTTACTGGAAACAGCAACGAGATAAGAAAACAAACAATAACAGCAACCATATCAATAACGAAAGTGTACAAAAGAGAGTGAGTCACATGCCAAAATGCTCACCATGGAGCCTGACCCGACTGCAGTCACCACACCCCAATCACAAGAAAGCCTTTCCTTCTGGAAAGAGACTCCCTTCCCCCCAGGTGATGGTGTGAGGTGGTACAGAATAACCTCTGTGTCCTGACCATGCCCCTTCAACTACTGCAAAAATTATCCCTATCCTGGCTGGAACCAGGACACTGGGGATGCAGATGGGTTGAGAAATATGAGGATGCAGCAGATTGTTTGTCCTTTGGAGACCATCACAGCCTTCAAAGGTCTCATCCTATGCTCTTACCATTACCGGACTGCAAGCAGAGAGCACTTTGCTCACAGCTGGGCATTACCTGGTTACACAGGTCCTGGTCCATTCCCAGTGCTCCTGCACTATGTCTGACTGTCACTAAACATTTTGTAGCTATCCACATTATGTGAGACAGCAAGGCAGAGCTCAATCAGGCATTGACAGGGAATGTTTTCCAACTGGTACTGCTCATGCTCAGCACTGGGTGATTGTGTTACAGTTCTCTGCCCTTTCTTGCTCTTTGTTCAGAGATGGTGGGATAGAATTCACCATATCTTTAAACTGTCACTGACACAGCTGCAGTGCTCATGTGTTTATCTTCTGGTTTGCAGCTTTTTTTTTCCTGCTTTGTTTCTCCTACAATATACAGCTTTCTCATGAATTTGTTTTTTTTTTTTTATGTGTGTATTAATTCCTAAATTACAATGTGTCATATCCTTTCAACTGCTCATGAATGTCTTTGTAACTATGGTATTTTATGGCAATTTAACTCTGGAGATTACAAATAAAATTATCAGCTAAAGCCAGAATGATTAGTAAGCCAAGATAAATGCTGTAAATTAATCATAATTTCATACATTGTACCAAGGTTTTAAATTTTCATGTTAACATAGCAGATGCAAATTTTTGAGGTGAAAAGAGTTGTAGCAATTTTAACTATACAAACTATCAATCCTTAAACACAAACAAAACACAGATGGGAAATTTCTAGCTAACCTTTCAGTCAGAGACACCTTCACAGAACAACAGGTGTTTTTGAGCAGATACTTGCCAAATGGCCACACCACAGTCACTCTGAGAGTTCCTGTTCTTTGATTTTCCAGTTGCAGTGTCAAGAAGGGTACTCGTGACACAGCACACGCTGCAGCCACGGCCTCCCTTGGTGAGATGTGAGAGAATGAAACTCACTTGTCTGCAGGCCTTTTTTGGGATAGGACATGCTGTACCCTCGGGATCCTGCAGCTCTTGTCTTAAGGGACACTTAATCCTCCTTTAGGAAAAGTGCCTTAGATGTGAAGAGAACATTCTCTTCTGCAAAATAATGGAGGGAAATACTTTAATATTAAGAGTAACAGATGGGCACCTTGACACCCTCCAACACAACACACACACAAATATATTCCTTCCATGTCCACATACAGACACACACTCCCTTCACATTTTAAATTATGTTGCATTGACTCAACTAGACAGAAAATGTGCAGGGTTACTCCCAGACAAAGATTAATCTTTCTTTGATATATTCAATTCTTCACATACTGCACATTATCTGGTGAGTATATATGCCTTGCCTTCAAGAATGTGATGTACTGTGCCATATATCATTGTCTAATTTATTGAGTGCATCTCTGCAGCATGCACTGTACATCCCTGCCCAGGGTCAGGATCACATGCCAATCTGCAGCCTTGCTTTTCCCAGCCCTGGGTCTCCTCCAAGTGCCACAACTGCCGTGGTCTGTAGAGCCAGCCCTGTTCACACCTCTCACCTGCACAGCTTTTTTCGAGCACGTGTACAGTCAGCATAAGACTGAACCAAAACCAATCCATGACTCTCATTAAAGGCAATATGCTGGGAAAATCATTAAGTGGAAAGAACACTGGAACAAGCAAAGCACATGGATCTACACACTCAGACACTGGCACCCAACCAGACTCTCCTGTTTTTATTTTACAGAAAGAAAACACTCTTGGGGCATCTGAGTTTTCCATTTGCCACTCTTCTCTACTTGTATGACAGCTGTCTTTCAAAGATGAGGAAGTTGAGAGATAGAAAGATGACCCCAGCTCAGCCAAATGAGCCTTTTCTTCAGAGAGATTTCCATAGAAATGGAGCAGCATATGCTTCTTGTTCCTACCCAGATCCTCTCAAACACCCCTTGTGTCCAGCACCATTCAGTGTCAAAGCCACAGGCCAAGAGATGGCCAGTGTGGTTAGAAATGGGAGGAGGGAAAAATGAACATGTCCTCTACCTGCAGTTCAGTTTGTTATTGAAGACCTGGGGCTTCTGCAGAGAAGCAACCTTGGGTAATGTCCTACAATCTTCGCTCTAAGCACAGAACAATTAGCCTCATGTCATGGAATGGACATAACATATCCTGGTGTGATTAAAAGCACTAACCCCACATATGCCTCTCTTCAGTGTATGTCTACAGCTGCACTTAAAAGGAAGCATGCTGCATAAATATTGATACTTGCTGTGATTAATATTGCTATTTATATTAGCAATGAATTGGGTTCACATAAAAATAATTAGCACAGCATGCATGGGTATTATTTGCTACTAATTATATCACAGTTCATTTCACCAACAGCAACGTGTCACTAAGTCAATAACAACCAATGATTAATACAGAGAATGTATTACTTTAAAATAACCCTTGTGTAACTCCCTGTGTTAAATGAAATACTATTAAGAAGTCCCTGGATAATTGCTTCAGGTGAGTTCCTGACCAGAGTTACTAATACTAACACAAATTGCAAATGCAATTATAGGATAATAAATAATAAGGATAAAAAAGGTGTTAGTGGTTTTATTTGTTCATTTTCTGACTTTTTTTTTGTTTTTTCCCTTCACACATCCAGGCTCAGGGGTGACTAGGCAGATCAAAGCACCAGCTCTACCATTCTGCAACTCCTCACCCACAGCAGTCTGACCACTCACTCTGGAAACAAGCTGGTGTCATTCCAATCCCCCAGTCAGGGAGCACCCAGAGCCCCTCCACCTTGCCACTGAGAGCTCTGGATATACTCTTAGAAAACATCTCACAGAACAGACTTGGGCAACTGCAGCCCAACCACCACCACCCAGGCAGCAGCAAGAATATAACAAACATGTAATAAACCAGCCAGCAAAATCCTCCCCAGAGCCCGCCTCCTGCATCTGCCCAGCCTTGCTCATCTCCCAGCTCCCCTGAGCAAGTCATTTAACTGCTCTTGTTGCCATCTGGAAAGCTGGGACACTTTCGCTGCTCCAGTGCTCACAGGCTATTGGGAGACTTTGTTTACTGGAGTTTGTGAAGAAAACTGAGATTTTTGGGATGAAATGAGTTGTCATCAGCTCTATTGTTCAAGATGGTGGCTCTGGCCTGGATCCAGCAATACACTTAAGCACTTGGTTGTCCCTTTAAAAAGTAGAGTAACTTTTCCACTGACAGTATCATGGCAAATGTATTAAAAAGACCTTAAAAAATAGCATAGACAAAATAGAGCAATGTAATACAAGTGCTGATTCCAAACACAAGAAGAATGGTTTCATGTTGTTCTCCAGAGCAGTCTTCTCACTTTTGGCTTCTGATGGCACCTGCAAGATTTAAACAGATGAAAGTGGCCACACGTCAAAGCTGGAATAAACAACTTGGAAGGATAAAGATTCACAGGTCGGTTTAAGACAGCAAATACAAACTTCTCTTTGCCCATCACTTATTAGTTAAGATGAACTTGGATGTACGTTAATGTTTTTTGCCAATACCTGTCGAACCCCCAGCCAGCTATCAAGTGCTAAATAATTCCAGAATATGGCTCCCAGCCAGACCTCAGCCCAGGCAGGGCTCGCACGCCGAGCAGCTCTGTGGTGTGCTACTGCCCCCGTGTGCAACAAACACTCCTAACAGCGATCCCAGAGCTGGGAAATGCTGTCCTGCTTTTCATCTTTACAGAACTGGCAGAGTTTCAGAGAGGAAATGTCCTGGTGCCCTGCAACTGAAAAATCAAGGGAATACTTCAAGCAGGGATGTCTCTGACTCTGTTAGCATGTGAATGACAGGACACTGCCCCTTCTTGATCATTCTGTAAGAACTTCATACATCTGGGACAGACATTTGTAACAATTTTGTTGCAGCACAGAAAATAATGGATCTTGAGACACCTGGGATGAGATTTTTTTTTTTTAACAGCTCAACTCTTATTTTGGTGCCAAAATACTCAAAATTTGAAAGTTTTCACTGCATTAACTGTAGTGGTTTTGAAAAATTTATTTGAGTGTTACTTTATGAAGAGCAGGTCTCTCTGGGGGCGGGGGGGGAAAAGAGCTTTTAAACATGTCGCTGAGCATGGTTCAGGGCCTGGAAGAGCTCTAGAAATGCCTCAGTGGTCAGTACAAACACCTGACAAGAGACAACACAGACAACTCATTAAAAAAGCAGCAGAAACTCTCAGCTCTGATCAGCTGCTGTGTAACAAAGGTTTCTCTCCAAGCATAAAGCAAAACCAGTTTTCTCCCCTGTCAGACTTTTCAGCTGCTGCTCACCCACTGATCTCCATCTGCAGACACAGCTAAAAGTCAAAATCCTTGCAAAGACAAGGAATCAAAAAATACTGAAGGAAAGAAAAATTTAGGTTTATCATTTCACTTTTATTTCAACCAAAACCAATACTTCTGGCTCTAAATGTTGATAATAGTGTCAATAATAACAAAGGTCACTTTGTCATTTTTACAATGTTACAACAGGACATATTGAAATTAATTAAGAAAGGGAATTGCTGCAGAAAAATACACTACTTTCTCTTGCCTACAAATCCAGTTTTATAATCAGTGGGTTTTGTTTAAAAACAACATTGGCAAATGACAAAAATTCTCAACAGCTGTACTTGGTACCTTGAGAAATGAGCTGCTCAGCAAGCACTTCATTTAATTTGTGAGAAGAAAGATGAACTGGCTAAAATTATCTTCTCTTGTTTCCTAAACATCTTGTTCTCCCATCCAATGTGAATGAAAGCAGGTCTGTGCTCCCACATCTGCCCCAGCTGCAGTGCCAACACTGGGCTCAGGGCGCTTGTCCCCAAGGGGCCAAGGGGCCAGGGACACTTCCATTGGAGCACCTCTCGGCTCTCAGTCCTGGAGATTGGCACAAGCCATTTACCAAACATGCCAAACATGTTTGTGCCAATCTCCCAGGTGCCATCCCATTTTCAACATGTTTTTAAGGAGTTGAGAAGCAGCACAGGAGAGTACAGCAGCTGTCCTCTGCTCCCAGATCCAAGGATTTGAGACCATGCACTGCCATGCCTGGAGCAGGAGCTCTGCTGTCAGGGTTCCCAAGCAGGCTGACTGCACACATGAGATCAGCCCAGGCAGCATCAGTGCTGAAGGGCAAGTGACAAGGACCTGTGTCCTTGATTTTTCTCAGGACACAGGATGACTCATCTCTTATTCTCAAATTATAGGAACTTGCTTTTTTTTCCCAGCAGAATTTGGGGACTGAGAAATCCCCTGGGGGCATTTGAGATCCTTTCCAAAAGGGAATTGGACCACTTGTACTATCTTTCAATCAAGTCCACAGAGCCCTGGGCATCCATGGGCTTGTTCTAAGGGAGCTGCCAAAATAACTAAGAAAATGACAGTTAATTTACCCACAGGCTTGCATCGACACAGGAAAGCTTTTGGGACCCACACTGGAAGAGAACAAAAAGCATCATTCTACTGAAATGGTCCCATATCCTCGGTTCAGGTCATGGGAAAGGTCTTTAATAGTCATTGTCACCCAATGCTTCAGTGCCAGTGCTCCAGGAACAAGTCCCTGAGCTGGGCCTCTGACACACTGCAGGAACTGTTCTGTGTGCAGTTAATACTGCACCAGCTCATGTTGCAGCTTTCCTGCAGGAGAGCACAGAGTGATGTCCCAGAGAAGTGACAACGGGAACGGCTCCCTGGCACCTTCCAGACTGGCCAGGCCTACAGTACACCACAGGAAAGAGAAGGCTGGGCCCAGCCTCACACCTCCTACTCCTTATGCCAAAGGCATAGACATGGAAAACAGCTACATTCTAAAGCTCCAAAACAGTACCTCATCTTCTGGCCAGCCCTAACCTTTGCTATGCAGTAGCTCAGATGGCAGTGGGCTTTTCTGTGCCCTCTCCAACTAGCAGAAGTATCCCTCTGTATTTCTGTTTTACTCATAGACTCTGTCTTTCAAGAAAAATTAAGCCTTTGAATGCAAGATTAAATTCCCAATGAAAAGTACACACCTAGATAGAGTCAGAGTGATAATGGAGACCTAATATCTGCCAGGTAGACGCAGCTGCACAGCAAAGCCCGATGGATCATTGCTGCAGAAAATTCCGAGCCACACAGCCTGTTGCCTCCATCGTATGGCAGGAAAGGCATATGATGTATGGTTCCCCACAGAACTTTATTAACACATTCAGGTTTGTGAAAATATGCAGGCTAAGCTTTTTCAGGTTTGGGAGGTTTTTTTGTTTTGGTTTGGTTTTTTTTCCTTTTGGTTTTTAAATAAGATATCTTCCAGTAACAAAACTGATTTTTAAGTATGGAACAGTCATTTGTCAGGTTTTCAAAGCCATCTGTTTTCAAAGCCTACCTTCCTTGTTGTTTACCACAGGCTGTCTATCTGTTTTAACAACCTCCACTGGGATTTCACATACCTCATTATGCAAAATCACTACTTATGCATTCACTACAGCACTTGTCTAACTAATCTGCACTCACAACACCTCCCACAGAAGATGCAGCATCCCTCTTCAGAGGCTGCAGATCAAAAACAATAGTAGCTGGTGTCATAGCAAGACAAAACACAGCCTCCTGTGAATTACTGTTGTGATACAGGCCTAATCCACCACTGCTCAAAGCTGCTAAAGTATAATAGAAAAAAACCCATATCACAAGAGATTTTGTATCATATGCAAGATAAAAAGCATCTATTTTTAATGTTGAGACTTGTGCTTTTCTTCATCAAGGGATTCCAAGTATTTTGGTCTCCCTGGCAATCTCATGAGCACCCTCAACCTCCTCTGAAGTGCCTCATGATCTACTGCTTGGTTCACCCCAGGCACCATGTGCTTTTCTTGCCAGATTTCCATCTCTAGTAGCAGCCCTAACCTTGGACAGAGCTGAAGCCACTGTTCACAGCCCTCCTCTGTCTCCTGTTCCATCCCTCCTCCAGAGGTATCCATAGAATCAGCAGATCCTTGACAACAACAGACTTCCCAAACTGCTCCAGTCGACCCTGCAGGGCCTGCATGGGGACCCTTTAACCAGAGCACTGATACAATCCATCACATTAAGAGCTGGGAGACGCTTTAATTCATGGATTATTAACGCAAGAGACTATTATGGCTGTGTCACAGAACATCCTCAGGTAGGTTAAAATCCAGAGAGGAAAAGAGAGGACCATAAATTTCTCTATTGACATATTAAATGCACCATATATAGTATTTTCCAAATAATTAAAAACAAAATAACTCAGAATTTATTAACATTATTTTCTTTAAAATAATTCAATAGCTCATCTTCCTTGTAAAATCCATTTACTACCTCTATTTTTTGGTATACTGCAAATTTGAGACCTAAATGTAAATGCAAAACTTGCCGTTCTTACATCTTTAAACACATCTCTGAATCACAGCTGCAATGACATTGCTATGGAGAGATATAACTCTAAAATTCAAAAAGACAAAGTGACTTTAAATTATATTTATTTTACATGGAGAGCAAGGGGAATTCTTGTTGAAGCACAAAAGATTGAGGCTAGCAACAGGAAAAAAAGTGAAGTTTCATGGTTTAGTTATGATTTCCCAGGAAAAAAAATATAATACATCAGTCCTATAAAAGGCGTTTCATCTATGAAACCAAAAACATTTCCTGGGTGAGGTAAGCATCACATCACTATCCCATTTCATATCTAAAAAAACAAGAGACTGGAAATAAAACAAGGGGTGACCTTTCCAAAATGTGGACCTGAACCAGGTACAAGTATCAGAACTCTCCACCCTGCTGCCCTCAGTTCCATTTCCTACCCCAGGGTGCTATTGCATCACAGCCTCAAAGCACTTCTTGGGGTCACTCCAACACAGCAGCAACAAGACTTCCATGATCAGGGACTGCAACACCACCCCTCTCTGCTCAGGGTGGCAGAGGGGAGGAGAGGACACCCTGCCCACTTAGACAGTTGCTGCTGGAGGAGGTTTTAACAGCCGGTTTGGGAACTGTCTCTGATTTTACCTCAAACTGCAGCTCGCAGGGCCCAGACAGCATTGCCACAAATCGTAGGAGCCTTGGTCCTCTCAAAATCAAAATGGGCTTTTGTGGAGTGATTGCTCATCGAGTGAGACTCCGGAACAGAACTCACTGTAATGGCCATGCTCATGTCTCATAGCATGACAGGACAAACCCAGAATCAGTGTGTGTATTTCTTTGTGTCTTTGCTTTCCTCAGACACAAAAGGGAAATCACTCTAAACACTCACTGTTGCAAACCATTTTATGCCTAAATATGCTTTTATTTATAAATGGCTTTATATTGCAAAAGACTGAATTTATATAGCTTCATTAACATTTTTCTATGTAAGAAAAAAAGATTCACTCAAACTCCTTATTTTGAAACACTAATTAAGTTTGTATACACCTGTATGATACACCTCCACTACAGCACGAACTACTGTTTCTTTTCCCTGCATTTGTTTTAATTGGCTTGTTTGTTGTTCTACACAGTACAGGTTCAATAAGTACCTGCATTTTGCCAGGGGAACACTTCATATACTGTTGGTTGATACAACTCTGCCAGCACAGATGTTCACTGGAACAGCTCTAAATGCTTGATCTTCCTTGTACACTTATGAAATATGTCAGGCCCATCACTAGGATTAAACACTGTCATGTACTAACACAGGAGACAGCAGGTATGGATCAGGATTATGTTAGTGTAGGCACTGGTTATATGCAGAATAAAGAGCAGGTCTTGCACAAAGTTGTCCAAATTATTTATATGAATGCCAGCTACAAATAGGATCAGATTAACTTTCAGTTTTGGTAACTACTAGTTTTCCTGGAACCAAATCCTCTGCTTCTACAGATTCTGCTAAAAACATCAGCCTGGCTATCTGAGAGGCGTGAAGACTCCAGCACTTAAGAAGAGTGGTTGGATGGCCCTGCAGCAAAAACTCATTTGTTTGTCATTTGGATTACAGGTTGGATAACCAAGACAGACATGCAAAATGTTTGCATTTAAACTAATACACTCTCATCAGGAACAGTTCTATTGCTCACTGCACAGCTGGTTTTCCAAACAGCACAGAGCAGCAGAAACCATCTTAGCACTGTTCTTAAATATTCCTTGTTAGGTCACTCCTGACATAATTTGGAAAACCGCTAGAATGGGAACTGAAACTGCATTAAACATAAAACCAACAGAAGACAAGCTGCTGAAGACAAACATTACAGAAACAAGCATCCTATAAAAAATGAACCAAGTGGTGTCAGGAGCCCCAGCCTCTGCACAATCAGAAGTGTCAGAGCAGCAGCACTGAGACACCACACCCCAAACCCAGGGCCACGGCAGCTCAGCCAGGCTCTGACAGGGGGGTGTTCTCTGTGTTGGACGAACTCGCAGAGGTGTGTTTACCCAAGAAGCAGCATCTCTTCTTCAGGTTGAAGAAGGAGGCTGAAGGCTGGTGCAATGGCACAGAGACAGAGATTCCACCAATGGCTGCACCACCCACCCCATCTCTCCCATTCCATCGGGCCAGACCCCACCTCTCCACTGCTCCACACGTGCTTTCGCTTAGGGCAGGAGCAGGAATAACCATGGAAGTTTCTCCTCAGCATAACAGGGTTGCCAGAACCTGGCAGAACATTTTGATCATAAAGCGGACAGAGGAGGGAGGAGCATCCCTCAAATGTACTGTTGGTACTACAGCAATAAAACATTATTTTTTTTTAAAGAGTTTAATGTGAGATTCCTGTCAACATTTATTTAACAAGCACTCACTCCCCATTTCCTCTTTGACCTCAAAAGCACTCGTCATTCCAATATTTAAGCACCACACTAAAACAAAATATCAAAGGGTCCAAACTACAGCACAGAGGATGGATATAAATATCAGTCCTTTTGCTTCTAATGGAGCTTGAAATTAACACCACTTCTCTATTTCAGCACAATTTTTCAGAACTTTTAAAAATTCTTTTGGACAAGGGCCACTTCCTCTTCCTGCAAGGTCTGCACAGTGTGAGGCTAAAAGATAGGTCTTGACTACTGCAGAGGTGATCAGAGAAGACACAAAGACTGCTTACAAAATCCTGCCATAGCAGGAAGCACAGAGAATATGCAGGAAATATTTAGTATATACTTAAAAATGGAAAGATAGTTCTCTACAGTTTTTAACCATTTTCAAGAGGAGTAATCTTCAATATACTACTTAAAAATCTTTGTTAAATAATCAAATAGTAAAGACTAAGCTATAAAATGCAGTTACTGTGCAAACTCCAAGAGTTAGGATCACAGATCAGCCTTAGAATTAACTTTGACAGCAACCACTGGGGAGAAACCAGATAAAAGATTTTGCTCATCTATGGGTTTATCGCTGGGGCTCCTTTGGTTCCCAAGACCTCAGAGCCTAATGGGTTCCCAATCCTACTCTGTATATAGAATATATATAGAATATATATAATATCTGTCTATATTCTGTATATAGAATCACAGTATCATAGAATTTTTTAGGTTGGAAAAGACTTTTAAGATCAAGTCCAACCATTAACCAAGTACTGACAAGCCCACCATCAAACTAGGTCGCCAGGTGCCACATCTACATGGTTTTTTAAAACCTCCAGGGATGGTGATTCCACCACTGCCCTGGGCAGCCTGCACCAGTGCTTGTCAGCCTTTTCCTCAACATCCAATCTAAACCTCCCCTGTGGCAACTGGAGGCTGTTTCCTCTCATCCTGATTTTTGTTCCCTGGAAGCAGAGCCAGACCCCCACCCGGCTCCCCCCTCCTGTCAGGGAGTCACAGAGAATGAGAAGGTCCCCCCTGACCCTCCTTTTCCCCAGGCTGAGCCCCCCAGCTCCCTCAGCTGCTCCTCATCAGACTTGTGCTCCAGACCCTTCCCCAGCTCTGCTGCCCTTCTCTGGACACACTGCAGCACCCCAATGTCTTAACATCCTCGTAATCGGCTGGAAGAGCTTCTACTGCCAGCTTGCAAATGGAAAAACTAATAAGGTTACACTCTGCTACACTGATCCAACCTGCAGTAACACTACCACAGCTCTCCTACAGCTCTCTGCAAAGCACAGGAGATGGGGAAATTCTCAAAAACCCTGAAGAACATAGGGAGCCGAAATCCCACTGAACACCAGGATTTGTGCTCTCAGGTTAGATAACTTGTTTAAATACTGCCTTGAAGGGCTCCTCTGCCCTAAAAAGATTGCCAAAGCTTCCTCTGCTCCTACACATCTCTTGCAGCCAACCTAATAAATATTAGGTGAGTGAGAGAAGATCTATTGCTCACACTGTTCCACTCCCTATGTGTCTGGAGCTCACTTTGCAAGATCTCAGGGACCTACATTCAAAATTTTGAGTCAATATGTTTAAATAAACTAATAAAAATCCACAATATTCAGCAATCTTTCTTCCCTGAAAATGTCTAAAACCAGGGAAAGTGCTCCCTGATTTCTCTGCAGAGTGTGATCAACCAAAACTGAAGACTGATGGATACCCCGGTGCAGGTTTCTTCCCAGAGATACCAGCTCTAATAGGAAGCATTTGTGATGCACCGGAGAAACCCTGTCACAAAGGGTACAGCACATTTGATGTGCTTATTTTTAATACCAATAAACACTCTAGTTTCCCAACAGCCCTTCGCAGTCCTTCAGTGTCAAAAACCTGGCAACAAGACTGCACCTGCGACGTGTTCATCTTTAAATCTTGACATCACAGGAATATATTAATCAGAGAGATTTAGGTTTGGATTAATATTTTTGCCCCAACTTAGTTCTAGAAATGAGTGGTTTGAAACTGATTGCTTTACTATGTAGTTTAAATTTGGATTTTGCAGCAAGGCTGCAGAGAACTTAATTGACTCATTTTATAGCTTAACTCTCAGCTACAACATCAATATTAGAAGAAGAAATGTCATTTCTAATTTAACTTAATTTTTGAAGAACATGTTTCCGTAACCTTTGGTATGTAATATCTTTTTATTTTACTTGAAAAACATCTCTTTTAAGTGATAAAGTAGGCTAATAGGACAGCTAATATTCAGTTAACCCATATTTTTCAAAGTAAACAAGCCCTTTCGCATAAATGGAGGCCATCAGCCAGCTTTGGTCTAATTTCTATAAACTCAAAAGAAAAATCACTCCAGAAAAGAAATAACTAGAATACATTCTATGCAGATTTGAACTGGGGTCTTTGTGTAGGCAAAGCCAGTGGCTGTCACCACGAACCATGCTACCAATGTATGGAGGTCTCTCGACTTTAGAGACTGTGGGCATATTTATGACTTTTAAAAAGCCAACATTGTACTCTGGGATTGGAAGAAATATGTTTGCTGACTTCAATTAAAATATTTAAGCTTGGGTTTTAAATCAAGCTCCAGCTCAAACTCAAATTCCTTGCTTCTAAGGTTCTGGTCTAACGTGAATATGTAATGCACCATGTTAAAGAAAAGGGAAGCAAAATCAGAACATATGTGATTTAAGAGCCACATTGAGAGAATTTAAAACCAATTCTCTCTTCTCAAAATACTAAAGGGAGAAAACCTCCTACTCTAAACCTTAACTAGACTCCATCCAGACCCCTTAGCCCAGGAATTTGAAACATGAATGCTGTCCTTTTTTAAATCTTCTTTAAATCTTTTTAAACTCCTGTTAAGTTTGGGTCCTCCTAGCTATACCCTTTAAGGTGGCATCCTTAAAATGGATATTTAATGAACAAAACATGAAGTTCAAGTTTGATGAAAAATACTAGTCTAACCTTTTCTATGCTTTTGCAGTTACTGCCTCACTCGGTTCCAACTTTCTCTCCTTTATTAACAACCACCTTTAAATCAGGTAACCATAGTGATGCTTTTCAACCTGGATGTCTTTTGTTTGGTTTGCTTGAAGACGAAGTCATAACATAATTTTCATCAACAGCTCTTATGAAAAACTTAACATCAAAACTGTGGCAATATTTCAAGTAAAGTATGAGAGGCAGTGGCTTTCCATGGAAAAAACTAATTTACCTTTAGCTTTAAATAAAAAGAAAGTACAGTGTCTTTTGGTACAATATTCTTACCTCAGTTTGGAGCAGATTTGAGTTCTCCTAAGCTTATTTCATTCTGTTGGCATATACAGAGAGCAAATCAGAGTGAGAAGCTGAGTTCCACCTGGCGTAAGCAGCTCCTTAATGTCTGTTGTTAGGACAGAGCTCAAGGGTCACAAAACACATTGTGCCAGGTGCTTCCCACGTACAGGTGGCAGCAAGTCAGCAAAAACCACCATGAAAGATCAGGACACGCTGGCACAAAGACTAGAGGGCTCAAGGGATTTCCTTAGCCATTTCACTGATTTGATAAAAATGCAAAAACCGCTAGCAGTAACTACATTAAATTTTAAAAATTTTGAATTTATAATTCAGTCTGATTTTTTCAGGAGGGGCATAAAGCTGAATGACATATTAACTCTCCTTCCCCAGGGCTCCATGTGTCACACAGAGTCTCAGAGATGTGAGGGAGTCTTGCTTTGACTTGGTCCTGGCAACACACATGTACTCTTTACAAATCCATTATGTGTCACACAGTATCTATAACTATAATCTTACTTAAAAATTGCATTGTCAACATAAATTTCACGAAAAATAAGCTTAACATTCTACCCTACAGAGTACACTGTAAAGCTTAAATGTGTCAGATATTTCCACCAAGAAATGTCATCTGGGAAAACAAAATAATCATAACAAAATGGAAATATTTTGTTTTATTTGAAAATATCTTGCTGGAAAATAAAAGTCAGACTGGGCAACCCAGCTCTGTTCTTTGCCTGCCCCTCTGGAAAGCCTCAAAAGCATGGCTCCTTCTGTGGAGGAGGATTAGCACCTGCATGAATCCTCTAGGTTTTCGTAAGAGGGGACAATGTTCTCCCATTTTGGATCTCTTGCAAGGTTCATTCCTGAATCATGGTCTGCAAGCTTGCTTCAGACCAAGAGAAAACAAGAGCAAGCAAACAAAAAACATGCCTTGTCCCTGAGAATAACGTGGATAGCACAGAGCACTGCCCTGCCAAAGGCATCGCCAACCGAGCTGAGGTGGCCTCAGGCAACCACCTGATGCTGCATTTGGTCTTTTGCCAGACCTGTCACAGAGGTGACTCAACACTGGGCCTTTACTGGGTACAGTGGGACAAAACCTTCTCGGTTTGGTGACCCTGGTCATACCTGACATTTCTCTCAAACCACCTGCACCTGAAGGTTCAGAAACCAAGCTAAGGAAAAGAAAGATCTGCAGTATCACTTACAGTAAAAACCCTCAAGATTAAAAGTTTTTCAAAATGTGGTGGGTTGACCATGTCTGGGGGTCAGGTCCCCACCAAAGCTGCTCTGTCACTCCTCTCCTCAACAGGGGAAAGAAAATACAACAAAAAGCTCATGGGTGGAGATAAAGACAGGGAGAGATCACTCACCCATTACCGTCACGGGCAAACCGACCTGACTTGGAGAAATTGGTTTATTACCAATCAAATCAGATTAGGACGATGTGAAATAAATTGTCTTAAAACCTTCCCCACACCTTAATACCTTCTTCCCAGGCTTAACTTTAGTCCTGATTTTCTCCCTCCTCACCCCAGTGGCATAGGGGGACAGGGAATGGAGGTTGTGGTCAGTTCATCACGCATTGTCTCTGCTGTGTCTTCCTCTGCAGTGGGAGGACTCCTCACACTCTGCCCCAGTTCCAATGTGGGTTCCTCCATGGGCTGCAGGGGGGTCTCTGCACACCCCTGGCCCTCCATGGGCTGCAGGGGCACAGCTGCCTCACCATGGGCTGCACCAGGGGCTGCAAGGGAATCGCAGCTCCAGCACCTGGAGCACCTCCTGCCCCTCTTTCTGCCCTGCCCTGGGGGCCTGCTGAGTTGTTCCTCTCACATATTCTCACGCCTCTCTCTGGCTGAAGTTGCCTCCCCCACATCTACTTAACTCCGTTACCACAGAGGTGCTACCTCTGATGGGCTCAGCCCTGGCCAGAGGCACATCCACCCTGGAGACACCTGACAGTGGCTCCACTGGACAGAGAAGCTGTATCCCCCCACTACCAAAACCTTGTCACACAAACCAAACGCAAAAATTAAGAGCCAGACTCCTACACAACCTGGGTTGAAAGGAAGGAAGGAACACAAGTGCTGACACATTTTAGATCAAAAAGAAGCCAAAACACAATGCCTAACACTCACAGGACCATCCAAAGAAATTGGAAGAGTTTTTTGTGTTCAAGAAGAAGGATCTGTAGGGTATTTTTCTCATGGCTCCCACCAAATAACACTGTGGGAGAAAGTAAAGGCACTCACCATCACAGACAGCCCACACACTGGGCACACATCACTGACCATCTCCTTAATGGCCTAAGGCCAAGGCATTTTCTTCACCTAAACCCCAGAGTATTTCACCTAATACCAGACTGGAAACCTTTTATGATTCTTCTGTTTCAAATGATTCTATAAAATGTTCTCCAATTTATCCCATTTTCAAGTGGGGAAAAAAAGAACCCTCCTTTTCATAATAAGGTATATGCCTATTCATGTATTTTTATAGTATAACAATCAAACCATTAATTATGACCAAACTTCCATCATTTTACTCTTTCATCTGTGTAGGTGCACTTTTATGCTCCTTATCTGCCTTATAACTTCCTGTTTCCATTATGTCTTTCTTCTTCCCTACAGATTCCCTAAAGATTATATCCTCTTTAGGATATCCCTAAAAAGATAGAGACTGTACCACACATGGTGACTAATAGCACAGCAAGACCAAAATTCAAACACAGATATCTGGACCAACATTTTGACTTTCCAGTTAAACTCACCTTAATTAGCATGCAACAAGCAGTAGGATTTTTACTATCAGGATTTAAAACAGGAGAGATTCAAGTTGATTTATATATAAGTAATATTTTATTTACTTTATAAAATGAGTATTTTACTCTATTTTGACACTGGAGGGGGTGATGCTGTTTTTAATTAGTTTACTCTTTTCACTTTTTTAGTGTCAAGAAAACAAATGGAGCAATATAAAAATAATAGCAAATCAGCTATAATCAGGGGATCTATAATGTAACCATAAAAGAAGCACTTTCAAAGCACTTGCAAAGTTCCAGCCACATGATTCCCATTAACTGTAATGAGCACTGGACAGATAAATTCACACATGTTGCTTTGAAGATTTGTACTAAATTGGCCTCATCTTTGTTAGCACTGAAGGAATACTGATGTTATACCATATGAAAGAGAAATAGTTCAATTTGCCCCCTGCAATCTTCTTCATTATCCACAGAATTCTCCTGTAGCCAGTCATAATACAGATTCATAATCTCTCCAATTTTACAGACTGTTAAAAATATTAACTATAGCACAACAGTCACCCTCTGCAGAATGGAGTGCTAAAATGCTCCTTTGTTTAAGCACAGGCCCAGCTAGTTGTGCTCTGAAGCACATCAAAGGCCTGAACAAGTGGAACAGCACAGGGAGAAAGCTGCTGCTGTAGAAGTCAATCCATATTACCTTGCCAAGTCTTTAATTGCTATGCATGTACATTTGGCTTGATCTTGTGTTGCTTTGAAGTGAAGATATTAGCTTCAATTAATCCCAAAATGACCTCAAGTTATGAGCTTTGGGGAAAATAAAGAAACCCAGAAAATGGCACAGGACCAATGTGAGCTGCTTGCCGTTTTATTTCCTTCTTTTCCCCCTTTCTCCTCTTGTCTGTTTAAGGACAGGATTTTGTATTCATGGATAATGCTAAACAGACCCTGCAAATGAAGCTGCTTCTCTGCTGCCCAGGCCAGAGGAGCTCCAGGCTGTGTGAGCAGGTGACTCCCCACGGCTCCCTCCCTGCTCTCTGCTGCCAGAGTGGCTGCTGGCCCAGCGCGAGAGACGTGACACGTGTAGCGCAAACACCCCTCAGCTGATGCAACAATCCAACATAAACAACTGTAAATCATGAAGACAAAACCCCAGAATCCATGGATCCAAAACCGTTCTTCAACTAAAGCACTTTGTAAATGGAGGATTTACACAAGTGAGCCAGCTACAAGGGCTGCACTGCTACTGGTGCTGACAAAAGCCCTTGTCACCATCTTCCTATCTACCACTTTCATCCCAATGAGGACACAGCTTCTAAAATTAGTCATTTTAGGGTTTTACAAAGGGGACACATCAACACTGTTAGTACCCAGAGGCTCATACTGAAAAATCTATATACTACTTTGCTTAAAACTGGGGGAAAAAACTACCAATCCACCAGAAATTTTAAGGTCTCAAATAACATTCCTATACCAGTCAGAAATCAAAACTGCAATGCAAGCATGTGACAGAGTCCGGATATAGGCTGCAGCTAAGTCAAGCCACTTTTCCCACTATAAAAAAATTCTGCTTTCAAAGCTCTGCTGCTCTTGGTCAAACGCTCCAAAGATGCAATGACTGCCAACGAAAGGTTTTAGTGAAACAGGGCAATTGTTAATCCCAATGGAATACAACAGATGTGTAGCGTGGCGGTACTTTACATGGTAAAGAAGGAAGCGCGTTCCTTGTGAGATGGTGAACAAAGAGGATTTATTTCAAATTCAGCGCTGGTTTTATCCCTTCAAACCATGTGACTTCTTTGACCAATAAGGTTGTCTGTGTTGGCGCATGCTCCCTTGGGCACTCTTGCCCTGGTACATCCCTTGTACCTTAAACACCCCCCCTACATCACCGCCCTCTTAATTATCTAAAGAAGTCACAAAAACAGTGCAAAAACAACAGTGCAAACAATCAGAACAGTACATTGTAAACTACCAAAGCTCGCAATGACCCAGCACATCGCTTGCTTGGCCTCTTATACCTCTATGGTAAACTTTATAAAACTTTCTTATATTCCTAAAAGGTAGTGCAACTTGGAGAAATAACTTTATTAACCTAAAGGTCTTAGCTCAACCATGTATAAACTTATAACCTTTATTAATCTGAGCGTTTTTAAATAACTGGGGAGTTCAGCTTTATTTAAGAAACAGGATAAGCTTAGCAAAACTAAATTTTCTTAAAGCGACCTTGTGTAATGTTATTTTGTGAGGTGTTTTGTGTTTTAATATTTATCCAGTCAAACAACTCTCTTTATTCATTCACTCTTCTCATTCATCGGCGGCCACCACTCATTCACCTCACGCACATTCACAGATTTTTTACTGACTGCTTTTTACCACATTGGTCGTCCCTTAATGTAAACCTGAAACCTGAAACATTAACATAACTCTTTTACAACTTCTGTGTTACTCTGGTTCTTGCTGCTGGATTGTGTACCTAAATAGGGTTTTACACACCTGGAAGGAATCCACTTAAGTTCTTTTCCTGTAGCCACACAGCCTCCCCGCCAAGTCACAAAATCTAGGGATCTCGTCCACTGTCCTGAATTCAAGTTTCTTACCATGACCGGTGGTTCGGGAGAGGCACAAGTCTGGGGCCTATGTTGCCTTTCATACTTACTCTTTTCAGTGCTGTCACAATTTAAAAAATTGATAACATATGTGGCTTTTTACAGATGTTTTTGCGGGCTACACAGATTCTTCCCCTTTTTTGTTGTTTATTGGACATGTGTTTCAGTGTGTGATGTGCTCTTTCAATAATTGCCTGTCTTATGGGTTAGTATGGGAATGCCTGTGACGTGAGAATTTTCCTATTTGATAGGAAGTGGAGCCGATTTATTATTAGTGTTAATTATTAGTTAATCTGCTTTGGGATACCAAAGGTTGCTAAACAACTAAGCCAGTGTGTTTTACACTTTTGGTGTTTTGTTCAGTGGATGCTGTGGCAGTTATGTTTTGTGGATGTGTATCTCAGTTTCTGTCAGTCATTGGCCCTGGCATGTTAGCATGTGATTTTGTGTGTATTATATAGAAATCAAACCTTCTATGAATCACAAGAAACCAAACAGAACACATTTCAGACAACAGGTGAGGGTTAACAATATCTCAAAGAAACTAACTTTCAAAAGGGGGGATTAACCTTATAGTATAACAGGAATTAGTTACAACATTAAAAAGTTGTTTAGAAAATTTCCCCAAGGCAATATGAATGGCAGCCAGTTCCAGAACCTGTACAGGAGTTTGGTTCATGGTCTGTACTTCTCATTCCCACTGTTCTGTGGCAGGATTTACTAAAGTCATTGCAGCCTTTCTTGTTTTTCCCAGATGCATCTGTGAAGGCCCTGAGGCCTTTTACTGGTTCATTTTTGCATCTGGTTGTGGCCTTTAAAGGTAAATTACCGATTTCCGCCCACAATCTGTGTTTAGGGAGATGGATTGAAATGTTACTATCAAAGTTTGCCAAGGCAGCTTGGAATCCTGCTTCCTCAGCCAGTATCCAATCCAAATTGTCCTTCATAGTTGAGATGTAGATGATGGCAGGATCCCTTCCATCCAGTTCCTGCAGTCCTTTAATCCTCTGCCTTTAATGACAAGCTTAGCAAACATTTCGTTAATGGTCCACACAGTCTTAGGTGGTGTGTGGGGCAGAAAGAGCCACTCCAGAATTAGCAGCGGGTCTTTCTCAGTCTGATCCCACTGAAACAAGACTGCAAATGGCTGGTACCTGTTGGGAACTAAGGCCAGGCAGATTTGCAGTTCAGGATTTCTCCTTCTGCCCTGCCTATTCTCTATTGCCTTGGCACAAATGTCTAACGTCCGCTTTGTCTCTGCTGTCAGAGACCTGTTAGATGTTAGGTTGGAGTCTCCCCTTAGCAGCACAAATAGAGGGTGTAGCTCATCTGTGGTTATGCCTAAAAAAGGCCTTAACCAATTTATGGCCCCCAGGAGTTTTTGCAACTCATGTAAAGTTAAAGTGTCCTTTACCTCGAGCTGCAGTGGCTGTGTGGAAATTTCTTGCTGTGTGATATCCTCCATCCAAGATAAGTCCAGGGTTGTGATGGTTGGATCCTTTCTGAAACAATCTGAAATCCTGCATCTTGGACAGTTTTGGTTAGAGCAGTAATAACAAATGGCAGTTCATTTCTTATGGCGGTGGTTATTAATGTGTTGTCTACATGATGGTGTATGATAATTGTCTGATTTTTCGTCAGGTTGTTTTGCATCCTCCAAGGAAGAACAGCCCAGCAGGGCTGGTGGTCTTGCATGGGCTGTACATTGTTCAAGGCCATGATGGAAAATGTAAACCTTGGCACATTCTCAGGGTGCAGAAGGATGGTAAACAAATAGTTCTTTAAATCAATTATCATTAGAGGCCAATTTGCTGGTAGCCTTGTAGGTAAGGGCAGTCCAAGCTGCAAAGCTTCCGTATGCTTTATGACTGCGTTTTCTGCTCTTAATATTTGCAGTGTTTTCCACTTCTCACCTTTCTTGGGGGTGCAGAATACAGGGGTATTTTTGGGGCTGGTTGTTGGCATATCGTGGCTTGCTTTAAGCTGCTTCGTCTCTTGCTCAGGAAAGCGGATGGTAGAGAGGAGGATAGCAAGCAGCACGGCAGCAAGCAGTACAATGCTTGTGGCATAGCTTTTGCCTTGCTCATGGCACCCTTGGTATAACTCAGCCCATTCCCTGCTGCTTAGGTAGTTGTGGGATGTTGCTGCTAAGGGTCTCCAAGGGAAATCTCTCTGATACTGGTTACTGTCACCACATGTAACACAACTAGCTCTGTGTCTGGCCTCATCTTTTACTCCTAACTGGGCTTTTAGGGTTATAGCAAAAGGGTTAGATTGGTGTTTCACAGAGCTAACTCTTTGGTAGGGTTGAACTAACTCAGCAATGCTGTAGCCTTCCCTTTCAAGAGGGGTTTGCAAAGCTTCTCCACAGCTTGAGCTTGCCTTTTCAAAAGCCAATTGCTTATACAGCATCTCTCTGGCTTTATCGTATTCCACTTGTTTGTTTAAAACAGATTGCAGCCGATCTAAACATCTTGAATTTGGCTCAGTATAATTTTGTAATGCTTTTGTGGAGGACAGGTTGTTATTTTGGTCTGTAGTGTGAAGGTTTTTCATAGCTTTCAGGGCTTGTTTGGCTATTACATCGTATATCTCTCTATGGTATTTAGATTGTGTATCTATTGAACTATAATTTCCATCTCCGGTTAACTGATGTGCTGTTACACCTGCCTGTGGGTCACTGGCATAAGCAGA